>NW_027195176.1:0-298695 GCF_038502225.1 Cherax quadricarinatus
ACTATTGAGAGTGTCCTCACAGATCAAGTGGGCAGGAATAGGAAACATAGACCCTCCACTATAAATAACAATAAAAACCAATGTAAATACTATAATGATCCACAGCTACACAATCTAACACATGCAGCTAGGAGGATTGGTAAAGCATACCGTGAATGTAGAACCCCAGACCTGCTCAGAACGTTCCAAGCTGCACTAACAAATGCAAGGAATAGAAAGCAAGAACTTAGGCAACAGGAATGGGAACAATTTGTTAGTGGATTAAATAGGTCCACCCCTTTAAGTTTGGCTTGGAAAGGAATAAATAAAATAACCAGGAAAAAGACTGGCAATGTTGCTCATCCCTTTCCTTGGCCTATACCTCGACAACAACCTAAATTTCAGCACCCATATCCAACACATAACAAAAAAAGTATCCAAAACGGTGGGGATCATCTCCAAGATACGATACTACGTGTCGCAAACTGCCCTTCTCACACTATACCATTCACTTATATATCCATACATCACTTATGCTATCTGTGCTTGGGGTTCAACTGCAGCAACACACCTAAAGCCAATAATAACCCAACAAAAAGCCGCAGTAAGAATAATCACTAAATCCCATCCCTGGCAACACACCCCCCCACTCTTCATAGATCTAAACTTACTCCCTGTTCATAACATCCACACTTACTACTGTGCAATCTATATCTACAGGACCTTAAATTCCAATATTAACCTTGACCTAAAATGCTTTCTTGATAGTTGTGACAGAACCCACAGGCATAACACCAGACACAAACATCTCTGTGACATTCCCTGTGTTCGACTAAACCTTTACAAAAATTCAATGTATTTCAAAGGACCTAAAATCTGGAACACCCTACCTGAAAACTCTAGAACAGCAGACACATTCATCACTTTCAAAACTACAGTTAGAAAACATCTTATCTCCCTGATACACCCCGACAACTAACTACATGATAACCACCTGGTGGTTCACAATTACACTCACTCACCCACTGACTATAAACCCAGAAATACTAATCTTAATCTTAAAATAATAAATCCTAACTAGTCATAAGTTTGCCTATGATACCCCACTATAGACACTTTGCATTGTGCCAAAACAAAAGCATTCACACTGCTAAACTCACAAATTATGTAGTCACTTAGCCTTAATGCCATAATCTGTAATGATTTAATGTTAAGAATTAATCTAAGTCTGCCCGAAATGCCTAGCCATGCTAAGTGTCCTAGTGGCCCCCTCTGTAATTAGTATTTTATAACATGTAAACCATACAATACCCAAAACCTGTAAACCCCACATTGTAACCCTTATAGAAAATAAAATTGAATTGAATTGAAAAAGCAAATGACCTCATAAATGACTGGTCCAAAACATCCAGGCAAGAAAACCTTCCATCTCATATTGGAAAAAAATTAGAGAGTACTTCTGAAGAAACGTTGAAACTGATTAATTTTATAAGCCAAAATATTGATGAGAGTGATTGCCTCTTTACCGAGTATGAATTAGATAATGCATTAACTAAAGGTCGATCAACTGCTCCTGGAGAGGATGGTATAACCTATGATATTCTCAGAACTTTAAGGCACGTGCCTGATAATCCTTTGTTGGTACTGTATAATCTCAGTTACATTGAGGGCGTTCTTCCTACTTCCTGGACCAATAGTCTCATTGTGCCTATCCCTAAGACCCAACAGCCTGATACATATAGACCGATCTCCTTAACTAGTTGTCTTTGTAAAACTTTTGAAAGAATGATACTTAAAAGCCTGTACTACAGAATCAGACACCAACTTTCCCCCTACCTCTATGGGTTCATGAAAGGTAAAAGTGTGCAGAACTGTATTTCCACCTTTCTAACTACACACACCAATTTTCTTGATGTAAAATCTGCATTTGATATTGCGAACAGAACCATTATACTACATGACCTAGCCAAAATGAATATTGGTGGTAGCTTACTCTGCTGGATAATAGGATACCTGTCAAATGGAGTATCCTCTGTCCTTTACCAAGGCTTTAGAAGTGAGTCTAAAGAAATGTCTTTAGGTACACCGCAGGGAGGAGTTCTTAGTCCCATGCTATTTAATATTCTGATTAATGCTCTCCTAAATGCTCTACCTGCCTCACCTAAACATATAGCTATAAGCTATGCTGATGATATCATGATCCATACAACAGGGCATATGAAGATGAGTACCATTCTTAATGAAGTTCAAGCAATTTGTAATCGACTAGGCCTCATAATATCTTCCTCTAAAACAAAGATATTAACAAGCAAACGACATCCCCCACCCATCTATTTGCAGGGTGAAATCATTAGCCACGTTAAAACTTACAGATATCTTTGTGTAGATGTACTCTTTAACAAATCCACTATACCACAACTAAACAAGAAATGCAAAGCTAGGTTAAATGCTCTCAAAGCTGTTGCTGGCTACAACCAAAACTATGGTGCTAATGTGAGAATCGTGAGAATCATATACATAGCCTATGTTAGGTCCTTAATTGATTATACTGCTCCCATGTTGATATTAGCTAGAGAAAGTTCTCTCCAACCCTTGGAGTTAATGCAAAATGAAGCTCTCAGGATTATTCTTGGCTGTCCCAGATCTCCAAAAGTTCTTAACATGAGGAAGGAGCTTGGTATTTCTAGTATCAGTGATAGGATTGTTGAGATTAACACTGTACTCGGTATTAGAATGTTGAGAAACGAACCAGACATTGTCACAATGAATCTTACCAAGTGTCTAGAGGTAAATACACACAGATCTAAATGGATTGTGAAAACGTGCAATTGCATTAAGTTTTATAACCTGCATGAACTGTATCACTGTAGGCAACAAGAGCATTTCACCCCTCCGTGGAAGATGTGTTCATTTAATATCACATGCCTGCAAGTCCCTCCCAAGAAGCTCATTGCTTGTAATCCCTTCCTTAAATCACTTGTTAGAGCAACTGCTCAAGAAAAAATTTCTCACCTAGCTGGTAGTAATAAGTTATCACAAGTTATATACACTGATGGATCAAAACAGGAGTCTTCTGGCAGGGCTGCATCTGCTCTTGTTGCCACCTCCCTAGTTAAGAACGATAATAAATTTGTTGAGTTAGGCATAAGAATTAACAACTGGGCGTCTACACCGCAAACTGAATTGTTTGCAATCCTAATGGCGCTAAAGCTAACCTATGACACTGAGCTTGACTCTATCATCATTACTGATTCTATGTCATCATTGAAGGCTCTTGACTCATATAATGACTCCAACAACATGCTCACTGGAGAAGCCAGGTGTAGATACTCAAAAATTAGGGACAAAGGAATTAATGTACAATTGCTATGGATCCCATCACACATTGGATTACTCCTTCATGATAAAGTTGATATGTTAGCCAAGTAGAGTACCCAGGAGAAAGTAGAATATAACTTTGGTATAATTGTGTCTAGCATTAGGAATAATATTAGGAGAAGTAAATAATGAAAATGATTGTTATAGGAATGCAGTTAGAAGCCTGAGTAGATCTATAACCCACTATGATAACATGAACGTAGATAAGTATGTTTATGGAGCAACTTGCAATGTGAACAGACTGACTGATGTTGTAGTGGCCAGGCTTAGGCTTGGTTACAAGTACTTCTGGCAGTTTGGGAGACACACAGATGATGATCAAACTAAATGTAAATTATGTGATCAGGCATATGGTCACTCTCTTGAACATTATGTGCTTAATTGTCCACTTATTGAGGAATACAGAGACAGACAGTATAATAACCTATGTGACATGTCAAGATATCTTATTAATGAAAATAAGATATCAGATATACTAAGCAAATTTCCTAAATTTGCTTGTAACAGATAAGTGAACTATAGATTTTTTTTATTTTTATCTTTATCACACTGGCCGATTCCCACCAAGGTAGGGTGGCCCGAAAAAGAAAAACTTTCACCATCATTCACTCCATCACTGTCTTGCCAGAAGGGTGCTTTACACTACAGTTTTTAAACTGCAACATTAACACCCCTCCTTCAGAGTGCAGGCACTGTACTTCCCATCTCCAGGACTCAAGTCCGGCCTGCCGGTTTATGCAGATATAAATCTAAATGTATTCCTGTTAACCCTTTGAGGCCTAGTTCCTAGGCCTTTTGTGTATCCATATGCTCTCGCGCTACCGTCCACAGGATGGATATGGGGTGCACAATAAACTAGCCACTTCAGTGGCAAAATCTAAAAAAAAAAAAAATCTAACTGATTACAAGAAGCTGCCCATTCACTTATTTCAACTACCCAATAAAGTGGTCAGAAATTGGCAGTTTGGCCGATTTCACACAAATTTCAACAGATGCCAATTTCAAAATAGGGTCCAGAATAAACAATGCAGACATTCCTGGCACTAAAATAACATTTTCTCTGTTCATTAGTCACGGCTACAGGCCCCTCTTATATTACTCTTGCTTACCATTTGGAATTTTTATTCACAAAAAAATAGAAGATTTGTTATACAGACTGCTGCATTATTGTAATAATTGTATAAATAATGTCAACCCATTCCTGACTCCGTATTGGAATTTAGTCTGGCAGGCGGACAGGTATTGGACGGTGACATCATTTGTTTACTCTTGAGCATCGCTAAATAATAGAACATTTTCGCTACTGTGAGCGCAATTTCAAGGTACTTTTCGTCATGAAAGCAATCAAAATCATATCTATTTCTGTAATATATCTTTCATTCTATCAAATGAGATTGAAAAAACGAGAATATAATCATAAAAACCATACAAAAATATACCGCTAAGCGGCCGCTAATGACTGAGAAGTGAATTCCGCTATTTATGGTCTGATTTCTTTCATTTTTGGTGTATGCGAAGAAGTATCTTTCCATCATACATTGCCCAAGTTTCAATAAGATAACCCAACAAACAACTAAGAAAATAATATTAATAATAATAATAATAATAATAATAACTTTATTTACTACATGTACATGAACAAGGTATACAGGCCAAGCTGACATCAGTGCCATATTACTGTATAGAAAGCCTCTTGTTATGCTGAGTATTTCAAGAAAATTAGGTCAGTGTCCCAGGATAACACCCACACTAGTCGACTAACACCCAGGTACCAATTTACTGATGGGTAAACATAGACAACAGGTGTAAAGAAACACATCTAATGTTTCTACCCTGGCTGGGAATCGAATATTTACCAAAAATCCTATGTGGCTAACCCAAGCCAGGTACTAAAAATAAGCCACATTGACTTTTTTGGGTTATCCTAGGTTCTCTACACATATGCTGCTATGTGTGATAATCTATATAGAGAAAATAACTTTTGTTTCAGGTTTATGGTGCAGTACGAGTGTATATCACAGTTAGCTCTGTGCTACACTCCGTTTTCTCTAATATAAGCCACCAAGACAGGGATAGGAGAATGGTATTTGTTTACCATATCCTCTTCATACCTCCGACGAACTGCTCGGTGTTATGCCAAATATTATTTATTCTGGAGTATTTAACATGTTTTACTTTATTTATATTGTTTATTATGTCATATTAGATCAATTGTGATAGGTAAATAAGCTGTTTACCTTACCTGTAGTGTTGATATTAGCGTAATAATAAAGCATATTCTCCTGCTTCATGAGACTGAGCTCATGACAACCGACAGTGGCTTCAAAGCCACCTTATCTTTAATGGATAATGTACTGTGTAGGTGCTTTACATAATGAGAAGCATTTCTTTTATTCATTGGAACCATGGCTAGGGCTAAAAGTAAGCAGGTTAAAACAATAAATGGAGAAAAAGAAATTGGAATGACTTATGCAGCAAGTAGCGCCACCAAACAGTAGCAGCAGGTTGATATGGCGACCCTGGAAATTTGAAATTATGCTACCCAAAATTAGTGCCGAATAACTGAAGGAACCGAACAACTGATTGCCGGATTTGTGATGGCAGACCTGTAGTAGTAATACAGTATGGTAGAACAATTAACTTGCACCTGAGTAAAAGGATATAAAAGCTATTACTTGGGTAACATAAAAATAAGTTGGACAAATATTTCTATTGGAGGCTGGAAAGAGAAGGCCTGTTCAATGCTTGTGTAGTATTAACAGGAGAGACTAAATGATGGCAGGGTTTACTGTTTTCAGGAGGATTTTCGCTAAGACTTCAGAGATGGTGAAGCTGCCTTTGTTTTGTTTAATTGTATTAGAAACAGCGATTAGTGCTGATTCCAGGAACTTGCGTCTGCAGAAATTAGTTTCTTTGATCACTAATTGGGGTCCCTGAATTTCATGAGATGATTTTTGGAATTTCGGTGTTGTAAGCAGACATTGTTCAAGTTATGGTTCCTACATTCATAAATGTGTTCATTGAGGTGGGTGTCGAGGTTTCTTGCTGTTTCACCTACATAAATCTTTTCACAGCCTCCACAGGGTATAGTGTAAACCCCTGCGGTGACTGGTTCGTGGTGTTTTGATTTTGTCCTGGTTAGATCGTTTATTAAAGTGCTGGAAGTGATGGTGACTCTGGTGTTAGCTTGTGAAAGTACTTTAGAAATGCTCAGTGCAACCTGAACCTGAATGTTCTACGTTGTAGAACCTCGATGGCTTTTGTGGTAGGTACTTTAGTGAAGTACCTACCACAAAAGCCAAGTCAGCCAGTACCTTAATCTTCCTCTACCTCCCGAAGATTTTGTTGACTTGACTGAACTGTGTTAATTTCAATTGTTTTTCTTTCAATAACAGGCTCTACAAACAAACCTACGGCATGGGAATGGGGTCCCCCATCAGTGTAGTCCTTAGCCAACTTGTACATGGAACACCTAGAGTCTGAACACTTCTCCAACATCATCCCTTCAAGCATCACTTGGTTACATTACGTGGGCGAGGTCCTCGTAATAACTCCCAAACGTTTTGATGTACGGAATCTTCAGGCAAGGCTCAACAGAGTTGAGCTGGCGATCCAGTTTGCACTACAAGAAGAGTCCAATGACAAGCTACCTTTCCTAGACATCCTCATTCACAAAGTAGATAACCTAAGATTTCAAGTTTACCGGAAACCTACATATAAAAATGATCTCACACACCTCTATTCCAGTCAAGATACTAAGATCAAAAGAGGCATCATCATCGGATTTTTCCTAAGAGCATACCGAATTTGTAGTTCCGAGTTTCTTGACAAGGAATGTACATACATTCACCAAACTTTCACTGATTTACATTTTCCTTCCTTTTTCATCAAAGACTGCAAGATCATTAATTCTCCACGCACCAACACCACTCCTAACAAAGTTATAATTCTTTCCAACAGCCAGGTTGCACTGAGCGCTTCTAAAGTACTTTCACAAACTAACACCAGAGTCACCATCGCTTCCAGCACTTCAATAAAAGACCTAACCAGGACAAAATCAAAGCACCACAAACCAGTCAATGCAGGGGTTTACACTATACCCTGTGGAGGCTGTGACAAGATTTATGTAGGTGAAACAACAAGAAACCTCGACATGCGCCGCAATGAACACATTTATGCATGTAGGCATGATAACTTGAACAACGTCTGAGTACAACACCGCAATTCCACCAATCATCTCATGAAATTCAGGGACTCCCAATTAGTGATCAAAGGAACTAATTTCCTTGCCTTGAATCTGCACTAACTGCTGTTTCGAATACAATTAAACAAAACAATGGCAGCTTCACCATCTCTGAAGTCTTAGCAAGAATCCTCTTGAAAACAGTAAACCCTGCTATCACATAGTCTCTCCTGCTAATACTACACAAGCATTGAACAGGCCTTGTCTTTCCAGCCTCCAGTCTCCAATAGATATATCTGTCCAACTTGTTTTTATGTTGCCCAAGTATATCCTTTTATATCGTTTTATATCCTTTTATATCCTTTTACTCATGTGCAAGTTAATTGTCTATCATATTGTATTATGTACTACTACTATTACTACTACAATTTATATCACTACTACTACTACTACCACAAGTATTGCACCTCACTCTGAGCCTATATATACCCTCTGTGTCCATGTAATGTTTGTAATGGCTTGACAAACCTCCTGGAAAGCGAAACGTTACCACAATAAAAATGTCACATTAGTTGCAATTGTGTCCTTTTACTTCACATATTGTCAGTAATTCTACCAACATTATTACAATCACTGGTCAAAATTGCACCTGGTTGTAGGGGGAATAATACAATCATTAGTCACTATCACACCTGAGTTGCAAGAGAATAATACAATGTTGCACTGTGACTGTGAAGGCTACAGTATCACTGTATAAATCATAATCAAGTCTAAAAAAAATATGCAATAAAACTTTTAAAAACTGAAAGCTCTTAAAAGTTGTATTGCTTAATTTATTTAGCTGTATTGCAAATTATTATTGAAAGAATTAAGAGTAAAACGGAGAATAGGATAGCAGATGAACAAGGAGGCTTTAGGAAAGGTAGGGGGTGTGTGGACCAGGTGTTTACAGTGAAACATATAAGTGAACAGTATTTAGATAAGGCTAAAGAGGCTTTTGTGGCATTTATGGATTTGGAAAAGGTGTATGACAGGGTGGATAGGGGTGCAATGTGGCAGATGTTGCAGGTGTATGGTGTAGGAGGTAGGTTACTGAAAGCAGTGAAGAGTTTTTATGAGGATAGTGAGGCTCAAGTTAGAGTATGTAGGAAAGAGGGAAATTATTTCCCAGTAAAAGTAGGCCTTAGACAAGGATGTGTGATATCACCGTGGTTGTTTAATATATTTATAGATGGGGTTGTAAGAGAAGTAAATGCGAGGGTCTTGGCAAGAGGCATGGAGTTAAAAGATAAAGAATCACACATAAAGTGGGAGTTGTCACAGTTGCTCTTTGCTGATAACACTGTGCTCTTGGGAGATTCTGAAGAGAAGTTGCAGAGGTTGGTGCATGAATTTGGTAGGGTATGCAAAAGAAGAAAATTAAAAGAGAATACAGGAAAGAGTAAGGTTATGAGGATAACAAAAAGATTAGGTGATGAAAGATTGGATATCAGATTGGAGGGAGAGAGTATGGAGGAGGTGAATGTATTCAGATATTTGGGAGTGGACGTGTCAGCGGATGGGTCTATGAAAGATGAGGTGAATCATAGAATTGATGAGGGGAAAAGGGTGAGTGGTGCACTTAGGAGTCTGTGGAGACAAAGAACTTTGTCTTTGGAGGCAAAGAGGGGAATGTATGAGAGTATAGTTTTACCAACGCTCTTATATGGTGATGAATGTTGCAGCGAGGAGAAGGCTGGAGGCAGTGGAGATGTCATGTCTAAAGGCAATGTGTGGTGTGAATATAATGCAGAGAATTCGTAGTTTGGAAGTTAGGAGGAGGTGCGGGATTACCAAAACTGTTGTCCAGAGGGCTGAGGAAGGGTTGTTGAGGTGGTTCGGACATGTAGAGAGAATGGAGCGAAACAGAATGACTTCAAGAGTGTATCAGTCTGTAGTGGAAGGAAGGCGGGGTAGGGGTCGGCCTAGGAAAGGTTGGAGGGAGGGGGTAAAGGAGGTTTTGTGTGTGAGGGGCTTGGACTTCCAGGAGGCATGCGTGAGCGTGTTTGATAGGAGTGAATAGAGATAAATGGTTTTTAATACTTGACGTGCTGTTGGAGTGTGAGCAAAGTAACCTTTATGAAGGGATTCAGGGAAACCGGCAGGCCGGACTTGAGTCCTGGAGATGGGAAGTACAGTGCCTGCACTCTGAAGGAAGGGTGTTAATGTTGCAGTTTAAAAACTGTAGTGTAAAGCACCCTTCTGGCAAGACAGTGATGGAGTGAATGATGGTGAAAGTTTTTCTTTTTCGGGCCATCCTGCCTTGGTGGCCACCCTGCCTTGGTGGCCACCCTACCGTGGTGGGAAACGGCCAGTGTGTTAATAAATAATAAATATAAAATAGTCCGTGAGTGCAAAAGTTTTCCCACACACACCAGTGTCTGGCTGTGTGTGGAGTTTTATGAGACCTTCCTTTGGCATACCAGTCCATCCCTTTAAATTTCTTTTATATACAGTGGTGTGATGATGTTAACAAGGTTTAGGTAAAAGATATGTAAACATTGATACCTTGAAGGAGTTCCAGGGGTGAACACCCCCACAGCCCTGTCCATGACCAGGCCTCGTGGTGGATCAGGGCCTGATCAAGCAAGCTGTTAATGCTGGCTACACATAGTCGAACGTACCAACCACAGCCCAGCTGGTCAGGTACTAACCAAGACATTTTTTAAGGAAACGTTTCCCCACAAGTGACCGAAGTAGGCACTTGGGGAGAAATGCTTCCTTAATAAATGTCTTGATCAATGCATACATGTATTTTACCTACTAGAGCTTTTATCCAATCATGACTTGATAAAGCTCTACACAGAGCGAAATTACCTCCATATACAAGCTAGGCTGAAATACTCTGCATAACTATGAGCTATCTGCAACATCTGGGAACCTTTAATTGTAAATGTTTTGCCAATCAGTGGCTTTATCAATACAATACAAGGACATAATGTGAAGACTGTAGAACTGTATTCAAAACATCAAGTAATTAGTCCTTCAGCCTTGAAGCCAAAGACTACAGTAGTCTTTACTAACTTCAAGGCTGAAGACTACATAAGTCTTTACTAACTCCAAGGCTAAAGACTACAGTAGTCTTTACTAACTCCAAGGCTGAAGACTACAGTAGTCTTTACTAACTCCAAGGCTAAAGACTACAGTAGTCTTTACTAACTCCAAGGCTGAAGACTACAGTAGTCTTTACTATCTCCAAGGCTGAAGACTACAGTAGTCTTTACTAACTCCAAGGCTGAAGACTACAGTAGTCTTTACTAACTCCAAGGCTAAAGACTACAGTAGTCTTTACTAACTCCAAGGCTGAAGACTACAGTAGTCTTTACTATCTCCAAGGCTAAAGACTACAGTAGTCTTTACTAACTCCAAGGCTGAAGACTACAGTAGTCTTTACTAACTCCAAGGCTGAAGACTACAGTAGTCTTTACTAACTCCAAGGCTGAAGACTACAGTAGTCTTTACTATCTCCAAGGCTAAAGACTACAGTAGTCTTTACTAACTCCAAGGCTGAAGACTACAGTAGTCTTTACTAACTCCAAGGCTGAAGACTACAGTAGTCTTTACTAACTCCAAGGCTGAAGACTACAGTAGTCTTTACTATCTCCAAGGCTGAAGACTACAGTAGTCTTTACTAACTCCAAGGCTGAAGACTACAGTAGTCTTTACTAACTCCAAGGCTGAAGACTACAGTAGTCTTTACTATCTCCAAGGCTGAAGACTACAGTAGTCTTTACTAACTCCAAGGCTGAAGACTACAGTAGTCTTTACTATATCCAAGGCTAAAGACTACAGTAGTCTTTACTAACTCCAAGGCTGAAGACTACAGTAGTCTTTACTAACTCCAAGGCTGAAGACTACAGTAGTCTTTACTAACTCCAAGGCTGAAGACTACAGTAGTCTTTACTATCTCCAAGGCTGAAGACTACAGTAGTCTTTACTAACTCCAAGGCTGAAGACTACAGTAGTCTTTACTAACTCCAAGGCTGAAGACTACAGTAGTCTTTACTAACTCCAAGGCTGAAGACTACAGTAGTCTTTACTAACTCCAAGGCTGAAGACTACAGTAGTCTTTACTAACTCCAAGGCTGAAGACTACAGTAGTCTTTACTAACTCCAAGGCTGAAGACTACAGTAGTCTTTACTAACTCCAAGGCTGAAGACTACAGTAGTCTTTACTAACTCCAAGGCTGAAGACTACAGTAGTCTTTACTAACTCCAAGGCTGAAGACTACAGTAGTCTTTACTAACTCCAAGGCTGAAGACTACAGTAGTCTTTACTAACTCCAAGGCTGAAGACTACAGTAGTCTTTACTAACTCCAAGGCTGAAGACTACAGTAGTCTTTACTAACTCCAAGGCTGAAGACTACAGTAGTCTTTACTAACTCCAAGGCTGAAGACTACAGTAGTCTTTACTAACTCCAAGGCTGAAGACTACAGTAGTCTTTACTAACTCCAAGGCTGAAGACTACAGTAGTCTTTACTAACTCCAAGGCTGAAGACTACAGTAGTCTTTACTAACTCCAAGGCTGAAGACTACAGTAGTCTTTACTAACTCCAAGGCTGAAGACTACAGTAGTCTTTACTAACTCCAAGGCTGAAGACTACAGTAGTCTTTACTAACTCCAAGGCTGAAGACTACAGTAGTCTTTACTAACTCCAAGGCTGAAGACTACAGTAGTCTTTACTAACTCCAAGGCTGAAGACTACAGTAGTCTTTACTAACTCCAAGGCTGAAGACTACAGTAGTCTTTACTAACTCCAAGGCTGAAGACTACAGTAGTCTTTACTAACTCCAAGGCTGAAGACTACAGTAGTCTTTACTAACTCCAAGGCTGAAGACTACAGTAGTCTTTACTAACTCCAAGGCTGAAGACTACAGTAGTCTTTACTAACTCCAAGGCTGAAGACTACAGTAGTCTTTACTAACTCCAAGGCTGAAGACTACAGTAGTCTTTACTAACTCCAAGGCTGAAGACTACAGTAGTCTTTACTAACTCCAAGGCTGAAGACTACAGTAGTCTTTACTAACTCCAAGGCTGAAGACTACAGTAGTCTTTACTAACTCCAAGGCTGAAGACTACAGTAGTCTTTACTAACTCCAAGGCTGAAGACTACAGTAGTCTTTACTAACTCCAAGGCTGAAGACTACAGTAGTCTCTACTAACTCCAAGGCTGAAGACTACAGTAGTCTTTACTAACTCCAAGGCTGAAGGACAGATTACCTCATCCTTTGTATATAGTTCTACAGTCTTCACATTATGTCCTTGTATTGCATTGATAAGTCCTTGTATTGTATAGATAAAGCCACTGGATGATGAAATGTCTACAAGATACACAGATGTTGCACATGTGTCTAATTCTTTATCTTATTGTTATTGTATACCATTCATGTACAACAAAATGTCACCCATCTCTGTACATTGTATCATGGTGAAAGAAAATAACATTATTATTATTCTTGCTTTACAAAACATGTCTCTAATTTATTATGGGAGGAGATAGCAGTGTTTAAACATAAAAGTTACAAACCTGATTCTTTTCCATCAGTAAGAAAATGAATGTTCTTCCACTGGGGACGGTCAGTACATTCTATCTTGGAGAAAGCTTCTTTCACCAGTTTGAAGTTGCAGATGAAAGTCATATCTACACATCCAGCTCTCATTCTGCAATGAAGTGACTTTTGTGGACAAGGTTGTGCTTGAACATGTTAATGGTGTACAATGCAGGGGAGGATCAGAGCATGGGTTTCAGGGGTTGTGTTTCAGGGGTTGTGTTTGAGCATAATAATGGTATACAATGCAGGGCTGGATTAAGGCATGGGTTTCAGGAACTGCAGCCCAGGGTCCTCACACCAACTGGAGGGCCTCCAGAGATTAAGTGAAAAGTGTCAGCAGGTTATAACCTATTCAGATGTGACAGATTAAATAGGTATCAAGGGAGGGGGGGAGGGGTTGGCCTGTACATCACAGAGTCGCTCATTTGCTCAGAACTACTAAACACCTCAAATGACGTAGTTGAAGTTTTGGCGGTAAAAACTGAAAACCAAAACATTGTCATTGTGGTTGTATACAAGCCTCCAGATGCAACTTCCCAGCAATTTTGAAAATTGACCACTGTCTGGAAAATCTCCCAACTCTTGCCCCAAACATCTTGCTACTGGGAGATTTCAACGTGAGACACCTAAAATAGAGGAGTGTAGCAAATAATATTTTAGCAGAGATCACCCCAGGAGGCAGCCAAGATAAAAATTCACACATACACAAGCTATTAAATCTATGCACCAAATTCACCTTATATCAGCAAATATTAGAGCCTACAAGACTAGAAAATTCGCTGGACCTCCTCTTCACTAACAACAACGATCTGATATGCAATATAACCGTATCAAAGACAATACACTCGGATTACAACATAATAGAGGTATAGACATGTATGCACATGGTTCCTGACCAGCAAAATGTGATCAGTCATGAGGGTGTCTTCACAAAATTCAATTTCAATAACAAAAACATACAGTGGGAACAAGTCAACCATGTCCTAAATGAAACAACCTGGGAAGATATCCTAAACAACACAGATCTGAACCTTTGCCTAGTAAAAATAAACTCTGAGGTTCTTAAGATCTGCTCAAGGCACATTCCATTCACAAAAAGACAAAGAAGATGTAAACTAGAAAGAAAGAGGTGCTCCCTATACAGACGAAGGTGAACAGTCACAGAGCTGCTGAGAGGGGCCAATATGTCTGAAACATGAAGAGTGGCACTGGTCAATGAAATTGCAAATATCGAACTTAAGCTGAAGGAATCTTACAGGAGACAAGAATCACAGGAAGAACTAAAAGCCATAAAAGAAATATAAAAAAAAAAAATGTTTCTTCTCTTATGCCAAATCTAAGGAAAAAACAACATCCAGTATTGGGACCCTGCTAAAACAAGATGGGACATACACACATGACAGCCAAGAAATGAGTAAGATACTAAAGTCCCAATATGACTGTTGTGATAGAAACACAGGCCTTATCTCTAGGCTTTATTGAACATAGAATCTTCATAGTACTTCTGCAAGAACAAAATATAATGATTAGTACATCTAATAATGGCTTCTACAGGGATGGTGATGTCTTGCATATGTCAAGAGAAAAGTTATAATACATATTTACTCACCATGTAATCTGCATCACTAATATATATATATAGATAGAGGAGGAGAGAATCACACACCATGTGTTGGCGCCCTCAAATGTGGTGCAGTATTAGTCCCCACAGGACCAGTATCACTACAATGACTCAATGTTCAGTGAGCCACTGCCCAGACTAAGGGTCGACAATCCAAATGAATTCGTTAGGAAGGAGACCCAAACTTTGGTCATCTCAAAAACCTCAGATATTATCCTAACACCACAGACTTTGAAAAAGCAATAAATGACATGCCCATGCACTCTGCCCCAAACCCAAACTCATGGAACTCCATGTTCATCAAGAACTGCAAGAAGCCCTTATCATATGCCTTCAGCACTCTATGGACATGGAGCATGGACACAGGGGTCATCCAACAATCAAAAAAACAACAAACATAGCTCCACTCCACAAAGGGGGCAGTAAAGCAATTGCGAAGAACTACAGACTGATAGCACTTACATCCCATATCATAAAAATCTTTGAAAGGGTTCTAAGAAGCAAGACCACCAACCACCTAGATACCCTTCGATTACACAACCCAGGGCAACACGGGTTTAGAGCAGATAACGCCTGCCTGTCCCAGCTACTGGACCAGTATGACGTGGTCCTGGATGCTGTAGGGGATAAACAAAATACAGATGTAGTATACACTGACTGCAAAAGATTTGAACAAGTGTGACCATGTTGTAATAATGAACAAAATGTGTGAAAAAGGAATAACAAATAGAACACAAAGAGTAATAGTAAACGTGGTAAAGTCCCAGGCAGCTACGGTGAAAAGCTGTTTCACAAGGCACAGTACTCGCTCCTATTCTATTCCTCATCCTCATATCTGACATAGACAGAGATGTTAGCCATAGATCCATGTCTTCCTTTGTGGATGACACCCAAATTGCCATGACAGTGACTTCCATCAAAGACACTGCAAGACTTCAAGCAGATATCAACCAAATCTTCAAATGGGCCACTCAAAACAACATGAAATTCAATGAAGAGAAATTTCAACTACTCAGATATGGAAAACTTGAGGACATTGATACTGTATCAGGGTACACGACAAATTCTAACCATATAATAGAGCGAAAAAGAAATGTGAAGGACCTGGGAGTGATTATGTCAGAGGATCTCGGTTTAAAAACCCCAACAGTGTATCTACCACATCTGCTAAGAAAATGATAGGATAGATAATGAGAAACTTCAAAACTAGGGACGCCAAGCCCCTGATGATTCTCTTCAAATTGCTTGTTCTCTCTAGGCTGGAATACTGCTGTACACTAACTGCCCCCTTCAAGGCAGGCAAAATTGCTGACCTGGAGAGTGTACAAAGGACTTTCACAGCACACATAAGTATGATAAGGCACCTAAATTACTGGGAATGGTTGAAGTCCCTTGATTTGTATTACCTGGAACGAAGGTGAGAGAGATACATGATAATATACACTTGAAAACTCCTAGAGGGATCAGTGCCAAACCTGCACACGAAAATCACTCCCCATGAAAGCAAAAGACTTGGCAGGAGATGCAGCATTCTCACAATAAAGAGCTGGAGCACCACAAGTACACTGAGAAACAACACAATAAGTGTCCGGGGCCCAAAACTGTTCAACTGCCTCCCAGCATACATAAGGGGGATTACCAATAGACCCCTGGCTGTCTTCAAGAAGGCACTGGACAGGCACCTAAAGTCAGTACCTGACCAACCAACCAGACTGTGGTTCATATGTCAGTTTGTGTGCAGCCAGTAGTAACAGCCCGGTTAATCAGACCCTGATCCACCATGAGGCCTGGTCTCAGACCAAGTAAAGGGGGCACTGATCCCAAAAACCCTTTCCAGGTAAACTCCAGGTATACTGGTAAGCCAGTGGATTTTATTCCATCTGTCTCATTCATCAAGCTAGTGGAAGATAAGCAATTTAACAAGAAACCCTTGATATAGTCTGTGTCAGGACTCAGGAAATATTTGTCCTGTTTCCCGACAGGCGAATGCCTGCCGGCATCTTTCAGCTATATTTGTATCATATCTGGCTTGGTAGGCAACACTCTCGCCTCACACACTGAGTGTTCATGATTCAATGCCCGGCACAGGTGGAAACAATGGGTTACCTGCTATACCTGCTGTAACTGCAGTAAGTAGGTACCTGGGTGTTAATACACTGGTGTGGGTGGCATCCTGGGAGACAAGACTGAATGACTAAAATGGAAATAAGACAGACAGCCCTCAATGATGCACTGACTTTCTTGAGTTATCCTGGGTGGCTAACCCCTCCCTACCCTGGGTTATCCTGGGTGGCTAACCCCTCCCTACCCTGGGCTATCCTGGGTGGCTAACCCTCTCTACTCTGGGATATCCTGGGTGGCTATCCCTCCCTACCCTGGGTTATCCTGGGTGGCTTACTCTCCCTAACCTGGGTTATTCTGGTTGGCTAACCCTGCCTACTCTGGGCTATCCTGTGTGGCTAACCCTCCCTACCCCAGGTTATCCTGAGTGGCTTCCCCTCCCTACCCCAGGTTATCCTGGGTGGCTAACCTTCCCTACCCTGGGTTATCCTGGGTGGCTAACCCTCCCTACCCTGGGTTATCCTGAGTGGCTTACCCTCCCTACCCCAGGTTATCCTGGGTGGCTAACCTTCCCTACCCTGGGTTATCCTGGGTGGCTAACCCTCCCTACCCTGGGTTATCCTGGGTGGCTAACCCCTCCCTACCCTGGGTTATCCTGGGTGGCTAACCCTCCCTACCCAAGGTTATCCTGAGTGGCTTACCCTCCCTACCCTGGGTTATCCTGGGTGGGTTACTCTCCCTAACCTGGGTTATCCTGGTTGGCTAACCCTGCCTACTCTGGGTTATCCTGTGTGGCTAACCCTCCCTACCCAAGGTTATCCTGAGTGACTAGCCTCCCTACCCTGGGTTATCCTGGGTGGCTATGCCTGGGTTATCCTGAGTGGCTTACCCTCCCTATGCCAGGTTATCCTGGGTGGCTAACCCTCCCTACCCTGGGTTATCCTGGGTGACTAACCCTCCCTACCCTGTGTTATCCTGGGTGGCTAACCCTCCCTACCCTGGGTTATCCTGGGTGACTAACCCTCCCTACCCTGGGTGGCCAACCCTCTTGGTTTAAAATTCCAACAAATTTTAATCTTAATATATATTGCAGAACATTAACATGAAACTGCGTACTCACCTAAAGATGTCGCCATATGTATTACAGAGTTTACGAACATCCTCTGCCACTATAACAGGTTTTAGGTTCCCAATGATAGGGAAAATCAAGGGTCCTGAAAGCCAACATATATATTATACACATATATATTATAAACATATATATTGTAAACATATATATTATACACATACATATTATACACATATATATTATACACACATATAGAGTGGACCCTCAACTAACAGTAGCATTAAGTAACAGCAATTTCGTCTAACGGTGCTTTTTGGTGTAAAAAAACAAAATGTCTTAACCAATGGCGAAAGACTCTACCAACGACGTTCGTCCGGAACATGTCCATGAGCACGGAACGCGACCTGAGCGGGCCCAGCCACTCCAAGACTCAGTGTGCCATTCTTTACAAGCTGTTGCAGTCAGTTTCCACATGAGCCTCCCATCTATTTTGTTTATGTTTGTTAGCAGAGCAGGAGATGCGCAAATTAACATTAAGATCGACAACACTCTAATTACCAGGCATAATGAGGGCAAATTCCTAGGCCTATACCTCGACAACAACCTGAACTTCAGCACCCATATCCAACACATAACCAAAAAAGTATCCAAAACGGTTGGGATCCTCTCCAAGATACGATACTACGTGCCGCAAACTGCCCTTCTCACACTATACTATTCACTTATATATCCATACCTCACCTATGCTATCTGTGCTTGGGGTTCAACTGCAGCAACACACCTAAAGCCAATAATAACCCAACAAAAAGCTGCAGTAAGAATAATCACTAAATCCCATCCCTGGCAACACCCCCCCCCACTCTTCATAGATCTAAACTTACTCCCTGTTCAGTACATCCACACTTACTACTGTGCAATCTACATCTACAGGACCTTAAATTCCAATATTAACCTTGACCTAAAACGCTTTCTTGATAGTTGTGACAGAACCCACAGGCACAACACCAGACACAAACATCTCTATGACATTCCCCGTGTCCGACTAAACCTTTACAAAAATTCAATGTATGTCAAAGGCCCTAAAATCTGGAACACCCTACCTGAAAATTCCAAAACTGCAGACACATTCATCACCTTCAAAACTACCATCAGAAAACATCTTATCTCCCTGATACACCCTGTCAACTAATAATACGAATACCACCTGGTGGTTCACACTTACACTCACTCACCCATTTGACCATAAACAGAGATATCAATCTCAATCTCAAAATAATGAATCTTAACTAGTCATAAGTTGGCCTGTGATACTCCAATACTGAAACTACGTATAGTGCCAAAACAAAAGCATTCACATTGCTGAACTCACAACTAGTATTTAGTCACTTAGCCATAATACCAACTTATCTCATAATTTTGTAACATTTTAAACCTAAGATTTAATATAAGTCTGCCCAAAATGCCTAGCCATGCTAGGCGTTCTAGTGGTACACTCTGTAATTATTATTTTACTACAAGTAAACCACACAATAACCAAATTCTGTAAACTCAGCATTGTAATACTTATAGAGAATAAAGTTTGAATTGAATTGAATTGAAGTACTGACTGATGTTGTAGTGGCCAGGCTTAGGCTTGGTTACAAGTACTGACTGATATTGTAGTGGCCAGGCTTAGGTTTGGTTACAAGCACTGACTGATGTTGTAGTGGCCAGGCTTAGTCTTGGTTACAAGTACTGACTGATGTTGTAGTGGCCAGGCTTAGGCTTGGTTACAAGTACTGACTGATATTGTAGTGGCCAGGCTTAAGCTTGGTTACAAGTACTGACTGATGTTGTAGTGGCCAGGCTTAGGCTTGGTTACAAGTACTGACTGATGTTGTAGTGGCCAGGCTTAGGCTTGGTTACAAGTACTTCTGGCAGTTTGGGAGACACACAGATGATGATCAAACTAAATGTAAATTATGTGACCAGGCATATGGTCACTGTCTTGAACACTATGTGCTTAATTGTCCACTTACTGAGGAATACAGAGACAGACAGTATAATAACCTATGTGACATGTCAAGATATCTTATTAATGAAAATGGGATACCAGATATACTAAGAAAATTAACTAAATTTGCTTGTAACAGATAATTGAACAATAGATATGTAGATATAAATCCATATGTATTCCTGTTAACCTTTGGGGCCTAGTTCCTGGGCCTTTTGTGTATCCATATGCTCTTGCGTTACCGTCCACAGGATGGATATGGAGCGCACAATAAACTAGCCACTTCGGTGGCAAAACATAAAAAATCTGACTCCTTCTATAATTCGTAATTTGAGTTTGCGTTTAATGACTATTTTCTTGTAGGTGTTTAACTTAAATTATGTCTGCATATATAATTTCTTACGACTGTGACTATATATAAACACGTATATAGTTCATTATCATTGTAACTTGTTCAGTTGTCAGAACTTTGCCACCCAGTCCCTGGACCATTATCAACCTCTGTAATGTTGAGGTACAGTCCCTGGACCATTATCAACCTCTGTAATGTTGAGGTACAGTCCCTGGACCATTATCAACCTCTGTAATGTTGAGGTACAGTCCCTGGACCATTATCAACCTCTGTAATGTTGAGGTACAGTCCCTGGACCATTATGTACCTCAGCAATGTTGAGGTAGAGTTCATGGACCTTTATGAACCTCTGTAATGTTGAGGTACAGTCCATGGACCCATTATGAACCTCTGTAATGTTGAGATACAGTCCCTGGACCCATATTATCTCCCTGATACACCCCATCAACTAACAACATGAATACCACCTGGTGGTTCACACTTACACTCACTCACCCATTTGACCATAAACAGAAATATTAATCTCAATCTTAAAATAATGAATCCTGTGATACTCCAATACTGAAACTATGTACTGTGCAAAAACAAAAGCATTCACATTGCTAAACTCACAAACTAGTATTTAGTCACTTAGCCATAATACCAACTTACCTCATAATTTGTAATATTTTAAAATTAAGAATTAAACTAAGTCTGCCCGAAATGCCTAGCCATGCTAGGTGTTCTAGTGGTACACTCTGTAATTATTATTTTACTACATGTAAACCACACAATAACCAAATTCTGTAAACTCAGCATTGTAATCCTTATAGAGAATAAACTTTGAATTGAATTGAATTTATAGTGCTTGTAACTGCTAAATAAGCCACCATGGGCCTCAAGAAAGCTTCTAGTGCCAAGCCTGTGTTAAAAATGGTGAAAATTACGACGGAAATGAAGATTATTGAAAAATACGAGAGTGGAGTTCGTATGGCTGAGTTGGAAAGGCAATATAACAAATCACATTCAACCATCAGTACTATTTTGGTGAACAGATAGGCAATCAAGGAAGCTGTTGTTGTGAAAGATTCAAGTATGTTTTCAAAACGGAGACTGCAAATAATTGAAGAGGTAGAGAGGCTGTTATTGGTATGGATAAACGAAAAACAATTACACCTACCATCCGACTTACGACCAAGCTTGGTTCCGACCAACCGGTCATAAGTCGAAATGGACGTAAGTCGAACCATTGAAAATTGCCGACATATTGGGTAGGGCATAATGTCAAAACTTTCCTATATAAACTACCTACATAATACTGTAATGTAATGTACAATCATTATTTCATTCTTTTAACCATAATTTACTAATATTGTTGTATTTTAATTATTTATGTACTGTATATAATGTATACATGGTAGTGATATGTATTGTAAATTTTACGTCGCATACAGTATCATATGTTACTATTATCTTTATGTATTATCGACACAGTAGAATGGGAGAATACCACTGGTAGTGTCATCCTGCCAGAATGTTGTATAACCTATACCCTAAGTAAAGAGAAACAACTCTGGAACATGTGTAATATGTGTCTGGCTGGCTGGCTGGGTGGCCGGGTCTGTGGTTGGCCGGGTGGGTGGGTGGCTGGCTGGATGTGTGGGAGGTTGGGTAGGTAGGTGGCTTGATGATGGGTGGGTGGCTGGATGGGTGGGTGGGTGGGTAGGTGGGTGGCTGGATGGGTGGGTGGCTGGATGGGTGGGTGGGTGGCTGGCTGGATGGGTGGGTGGCTGGCTGGATGGGTAGGTGAGTGGATGGGTGGGTGGGTGGATGGGTGGGTGGGTGGCTGGATGGGTGGGTGGGTGGCTGGATGGGTGGGTGGGTGGGTGGGTGGGTGGCTGGGTGGGTGGGTGGGTGGCTGGATGGGTGGGTGGGTAGTTGGCTGACTGGCTGACCGAATGTGGCTGTCTCTTTGTATCTCTCTCTCTGTATCTCTCTCTCTCTCTCTCTCTCTCTCTCTCTCTCTCTCTCTCTCTCTCTCTCTCTCTCTCTCTCTCTCTCTCTCTCTCTCTCTCTCTCTCTCTCTCACTGGTACACGTAAGTCAAGTCATCATACATAGTATAAATTACCTAGGATAACCCAAAAAATCCAGACAAAGTGGATCACAGTGGATCTGTGCTCCAGTGCCCTAAATTAATAATAATATTAATAATCATTATTATTACAATAATTTATATGAACTAATATTATTATTATTATTAAGCTATAATATAATAATCGCGTCCACTCATTACTTACCTTAAAATATCTGTAGTTTTAATGTAGAGTGAGAGGTGAGTAAACAAGATTAAATGAATAAATGAGAGAGAGAATGAGAATGTAGAATGTTCACGAGTTATGTAAACAAACGTTGTTGTTGCTGTTACCAGCCCGGACACGAATGATTCCTGTTCACTGTCAAGCCGGCCAGAAAAACATCTCATATTTGTTAATTTATATGTTATGTAGCATGTTTATTATATAATTTTGAAAAAAAAATCATAGATGGATTAAGCAAAATGTCTATATTAACATTTTATATATATTTAATGCACCTCAGTGATTATTATTGTTATTATCATTATTAATATGGCATCTTCAAGACCAAGTACACTCTTAATGAGTGGCTCTGAGACAGACAAGCAGACAAAGACAGACACACAGGTAGACATAAAGACAGACACAGGTAGACATAAAAACAGACACAGGTAGACAGAAAGACACACAGGTAGACAGAAAGATAGACACAGGTAGACAGAAAGACAGACACAGGTAGACACAAAAACAGACACAGGTAGACAGAAAGACACACAGGTAGACAGAAAGATAGACACAGGTAGACAGAAAGACACACATGTAGACAGAAAGACAGACACACAGGTAGACAGAAAGACACACAGGTAGACAGAAAGACAGACACACAGGTAGACAGAAAGACAGACACACTAGTAGACAGACACACAGAGATACAGACAGATATACAGGCAGACAGATACAGACAGGCTTATGTGCAACAGTGAAAAATAGGGAGTTCGAGAGTAAGAGCCTTTCTTGCCACAATCTCCAGTGCAAGATTCAGACTTCATCTTAGGGGCCATGGTGAAATTTACTGTCCAGTTAGTACAGTTAATACAGTATGATGCTGCTGATAGGACAGGGTTACTCAAACTGATGCTGCCTGCATGACACATTGCCTGGTGGCTAACGCTTCCGCTTCACACACGGAGGGCCCGGGTTCGATTCCCGGCGGGTGGAAACATTCGACACGTTTCCTTACACCTGTTGTCCTGTTCACCTAGCAGCAAATAGGTACCTGGGTGTTAGTCGACTGGTGTGGGTCGCATCCTGGGGGACAAGATTAAGGACCCCAATGGAAATAAGTTAGACAGTCCTCGATGACGCACTGACTTTCTTGGGTTATCCTGGGTGGCTAACCCTCCGGGGTTAAAAATCTGAACGAAATCTTATTCTTATTCTTAAATATTGTACAGTGGTGTGCATCAGCCGGCCCAGCCCAGCTGCCAGGTACACGGTCGTAAGTCGAGTGGACGTATGTCGAGCAGGTCGTAAGTCGGATGGTAGGTGTATCAAGTGATAGTGTTTCTCAGTCTATAATTTGTGAAAAGGCAAGGAAGTTGCATGATGATCTCATTAAGAAAATTCCTCAAAATAGTGCTGCTGCTGATGAATTTAAGGCCAGCCAAGGCTGGTTTGAGAGAATTAAGATTGTAGTGGCATACACAGTATGGTAAGGCATGGTGAGGCAGCCAGTTCAGACAAAAATGCGGCAGAAAAATATTT
Organism: Cherax quadricarinatus; assembly: GCF_038502225.1. Lineage (NCBI taxonomy): Eukaryota > Metazoa > Arthropoda > Malacostraca > Decapoda > Parastacidae > Cherax > Cherax quadricarinatus. The sequence goes on from NW_027195176.1 coordinate 24,051, forward strand.
ATTTATTTATTAATTTGAACATGATACAGAGAAGTACAAAGGAATACAGTTATTAAAGTGCAACATGCCAAAGCCCCTTGTATGCAGAGCATTATGAGCAGGCTTAAAATTAACTTAAGATTAACTAAGCAATGATATATTTAGTGGTAAAAACATTATTGTAAACAGATAACAATTTAGCACAAATTAGTATTACAAAGACAGGTCATATGGTTATTTACTGTGTTGCTGTGCATTCAGTAGAATGTAGTATTGTGTTAGGTAATGTATTTAAAAAATAACAAAGTTTGATTGGGTCACAGGTTAGACATTTATGAGATACAATAATGAGAAACATTTATGAGATACAATTTATGAGATACAATTGTTCAGTATTTATTTAGTAGTGGGTGAGTAAGTGATTTTTGAGAAGAGACTTGAATTTATAAGCAGACAGTGTTTCTTTTATATTCACAGGTAATGAATTCCAGATTTTAGGGCCTTTCATATGCATTGAGTTTTTGCATAGAGTGAGATGGACATGAGGAACATCAAAGAGTGATTAGTGCCTCGTGTTATGGTCATGTGTTCTGTTGAGGTTGGTAAGGAGATGTTTGAGGGGAGGGTTTATATCAGAGTTAAGTGTTCTATGTATGAAGTAGGTACAATAATAAGTATGGATGTTTTGTATGGTGAGTAGGTTTAGAGTTTTGAATATTGGTGGAATGTGCTGCTTGTAGTGGGAATTTGTTATCATTCTGACTGCAGCCTTTTGTTGGGTAATTAGTGGTCTGAGATGGTTTATTGTTGTTGAGCCCCATGCACAAATTCCATAGGTGAGATAGGGGTAAGTAAGTGAGTGATATAGGGCCAGGAGGGCTGACTGTGGAACATAGTACTGTAGCTTCAATAGTATGCCTACGGTCTTGGAAATTTTTTTGGAAATTTGTTGTATATGTGTTTGAAATTTGAGTCTATTATCAAGGTGGATTCCTAAGAATTTTCCCTCTGTGAGTTTTGTGATAGGTGATCCGTTTATCATTATGTTAAGAGGGACATCTGCAGCTCTGTTACCAAACTGAATGAAGTAGGTTTTGTCAATGGTTAGAGTCAATTTGTTAGTCCTCATCCAGGTAGAAATTTTCTGTAATTCGGTGTTTACAGTATTGGCTAGCGTGACTGGGCTCGGGTGAGAGAAGACATATGTAGTGTCATCTACAAATAGTGTGGGTTTGAGTAGTTGCGAAGCATTTGGTAGGTCATTTATGTATAGGAGAAAGAGAAGAGGGCCTAGGACACTTCCCTGTGAGCCACCAATTGTAACTGTCTGTGCGGAAGAGTTTGCCCCATTTGTGTAAACATATTGGCTTCTGCTGCTGAGGTATGACTTTAGGTAGTTGAGGAAGTGCCCTCTTATACCATAGTGCGACAATTTTATGTGGAGCAAGTCATGGTCAACTGTATCAAAAGCTTTATGTAAGTCAATGAAGATCCCCAGTGGGACTTCTTTTTTCTCTATTGCAGTGTATGTATGTTCTAGCATGTGTATAATAGCATCATTAGTATGTTTATTAGGCCTGAACCCAAACTGACAGGGGTTGAGTATGTTGTGGGAGATAAGGTAGGAATATATTCGCTTATGAATTAATTTTTCGAAGATTTTAGAGAGAGGATGTAAGTTGGATATTGGCCTATAGTTATTCAAGTGTATTTGGTCTCCTCCTTTATGGATCGGGGTGACCCTTGCTATTTTGAGAACTGTAGGACTTTAAGGAATACATAGAAACTGAAAAATTAAAACCTGAACAAGTGTTTAATTGTGACTAAACAGGCCTGTTTTGGAAGAAAATGCCAAACAGGACCTACATTACTCAGGAGGAAAAGGCACCCCCAGGACATAAGCCTATGAAAGACAGGCTGACATTAGTGTTGTGTAGTAATGCTAGTGGTTATTGCAAAGTGAAGCCTATATTGGTGTATCACTCTGAAACTCCCAGAGTGTTCAAGAAAAACAATATCATCAAGGGTAACTTGTGTGTGCTGTGGAGAACAAAGAGTAAGGCATGGGTCACTAGGGTATTTTTCTTGGACTGGTTTTATGGTGTGTTTGGCCCCACTGTGAAAAATTACTTCCAGGAAAAAAAATTGTCACTCAAGTGCCTCCTGGTAATGGACAATTCTCCTGCTCATCCTCACGACTTGCAAGAGGAAATTGCAGGGGAGTTTGGTTTCGTTAAGGTGAAGTTTTTGCCTCCTGATACAACTCCTCTCCTCCAGCCCATGGACCAGCAGGTAATTTCAAACTTCAAAAAACTCTACACAAAAGCAGTGTTTTAAAAGTGCTTTGAAGTGACCTCAGACACTCAACTGACCCTAAAAGAGTTTTAGAAAGATCACTTCAATATCCTCAGTTGTGTAAACCTTATAGGTAAGGCTTGGGAGGGAGTGACTACGAGGACCTTGAACTGTGCTTGGAGGAAACTGTGGCCAGAATGTGTAGAACAGAGGGATTTTGAAGGGTCTGGGGCTAACCCTAAGGAGGCTATGCCAGTAGTAGAAGCTATTGTGTCATTGGGGAAGTCCTTGGGGTTGGAGGTTTGTGACGAGGATGTGGAAGAGTTTGTGCAGAACGACGAGGAAGAACTAACCACTGCAGACCTGCAAGAGCTTCAGGTGCAACAGCAACAGATCACATCTCAGGAATGTTCTTCAGAGCAGGAGGAAGAGAGATGGAGGAAGATGACTTCATCAAGGATTAGGGAAATGTGTTCAATGTTTACAAAGGCGCAAGCATTTATTGATGAATTTTATCCTGTCATAGAAGTTGCAAGCCGTATTGACAACATGTACAATAGCACTCTTGTGTCCCATTTTAACCCTTTGACTGTTTCAGGCCCCTTTCTGAAACTGTCATTCTATGTCGCTAAATTTTTGAAAAAAAAAAAAATTATTTTTTCTTATGAAATGATAGAGAATCTTTTCCCGATGGTAATGACACCAAAAGTTTGAAATTTGGTCGAAAACTCATGGAATTACGCTCCCACGAATTTAGCGGTCTTGGCGACATATGCGTATCGACGATTTCGCCGAATTTGAGCCCTATTTTCACCCAATTCCATTGTTCCAGTTGACCAAACTCATATCTATTTCTTTAGAACTCCATTTTATCTATCAGCTGAGTACAAGAAACCTCCCATTTACCAATATGGACTACCCAATATTGTGGTCAGAAAATTTCAATTCGGCCAATTTCATGCAAACTAAAAAAGATGCCAATTTCGAAATAGGGTCCAGAATAAACAAGGTAGACATTCTTGGCACTAAAATAACATATCCTCTGTTCATTAGTCACATCTCTAGGCCCCTCTTATATTATTATTGCTTTCTATTTTGATTTTTTATTCATACAAAAAAATACAAAATTTACTGTTATGCAGACTACTGCATTATTGTAAAAATGGTATAAATAATATCAGTGCACTAGTGAAAGAATATTAGACTCCCCAGTTGACGTGTATTGGATGTGTGGTGTGATTTGTTTACTCCTGAACATTGGTAAAAATCGAACATTTCCGCTACTTTGAGCTCAGTTTCAAGGTCGTTTTCATCGCCAAAGTAATGAAAATTACCTCTATTTCTGTAATATGTTTTCCATTTTATCACCTAAGACCATGAAAATGCAAATACAAGAGGGCCCCACTTATACGGCAGGTTAGGTTCCAGGCTACCGCCGTAAAGCGGAAATCGCCGTAAAGTGGAACACCCTTTTTTTCCACTTATAAATGCATACAAACACTAGATAACAAGTTTACACTAACATATATTAAGTTAGCAATAGAACCAGGCATCAAAAAACAATAAAAAAGTACAATACACACATAGTGCACTCATTACTTACCTTAAAATATTTATAGTCTTAATCTAGGGTGAGACAAGTAGTATTTATTGTAAGAAATCAAGTGTGGTACGTATGGTAATAGCCAGGCTACCTTACCAGGCCACCCCACCCACACATACTATTCTATGATATTTAAGCATCCCAGAGCGATAAAATGTATATACAGTTCACTCATTACTTACCTTAAAATATTTGTAGTCTTAATGTAGGGTCAGGAGTAAGTAAATGAGATAAAACGAATAAATGAGAGAGAGAAAGAATGAGTACATGAGAGGGGGCAGGCGCAGAGTTATGTAAACAAACCAGGCGAAGGTAAGTTTTGTAAACAAACGAAGTGTACACATCTGGTTTGTGTACAAGTTACATTGTGTACAGGTTGTCTCTACATTGATACGGTAGAATTAATAAAGAAGAACACTCCCATTCTCATGTAACATCATTTTGAGAAGAAATGAAGCTCTGAGTGAAGGCAATGGAAATAAGTCACACTGACTTTTTTGGGTTATCCTAGGTTCTCTACACGTATGTTGTTATGTATGATAATCTATGTAACTGTATTTGTGTATACCTGAATAAACTTACTTACATACATACGAAAGGAATAATTTTCTACAGTTACCCCCAGTAACACATTTTCTCTTATGTTAGATTAGAGAAAATGTTATTCTTGCCGTCACTTGTACAAGTTATGTGGCTCCCACATCTTATATTTATGTTTATTTATTCTATTGTGGGGTGTATTTATCATCTTTTTATGTTATGTATCGTGTTTATTATATAATTTAAAAAAAAATATCATGGATGGATTAATGAAAATGTGTATATTAACGTAATATACGACATTTAATGAGACTCGGTGAGTATTGTTATTATCATTTCTAATATGGCGTCACTTGTGCAAGTCGTCTGCTACCACATCTCACATTTATGTTTATTTATTCTACTGTGGGGTGTATTTATCTTATTTATATGTTATGCATCGTGTTTATTATATAATTTTGAAAAAAATATCATGGATGGATTAATGAAAATGTGTATATTAACGTAATATACGACATTTAAATGACTCGATGATTATTATCATTACTAATATGACGTCTGGAGACATAAGACACTTACCAATTTTAATGTGTACCTGCATGCCAGCACAGTATGTAAGTTTATTTAGGTACAGGTATACATAAGTATAATTATCAGAGTATATATAAAATATGAAATAACTTTTAAAAACATTTGAAATTTTGGAGTTTCCAGACAAAATGGAGAGACTTAGTGCTTACTGAGCTCATGGAGAATGTAAACAAACAGGGTGGGGCACGGTGACCGTATTAGAAAGTCAGGTGGGGGAGCCGTATAGCGAGTTTTGGTCATAATTTGAAATGTCCGTATTAGCGGAACGCCGTAAAGTGAAACGCCGTAAAGCGGGGCCTTCCTGTACAGTGGACCCCCGCTTAACGATCACCTCCCAATGTGACCAATTATGTAAGTGTATTTATGTAAGTGCGTTTGTACGTGTATGTTTGGGGGTCTGAAATGAACTAATCTACTTCACAATATTCCTTATAGGAACAAATTCGGTCAGTACTGGCACCTGAACATACTTCTGTAATGAAAAAATATCGTTAACCGGGGGTCCACTGTACATTGATAAATACTATACGAAAATACACCTCAAAGTCGGCGTTTTAATCCAAAAAAACGATCAGTTTTTTTTTTTTCTCATTACGCACTGTGTGCTGCAGGATTTTTTTTATGTGGTGCACACTGACCACACAGACCCATTCTCTCACATGTGGGCCTACCAGCTTTCTTCCGCTTGATTTGAAGCCGCTAGAATTATTGAGTATAAATACGTCAGAAACACTGGCTCGTAAGACATATATATACGACCAAAACAGTCAAAGGGTTAAGGAAGTTCTAAGGGCATGTGAGAAACAGAGCTCTCTGGACAGATATTTTGTGCGACAAGGGTCTAGTAACTCTCAAGCTGATCCTAGTAGCAATAAAAAACCAAGAAGGGAGGTAGCCCCACCAAAAGACTTGGTACCTGAAGTCTTTATGGAAGGGGATTCTCCTTCCAAGGAATAGACAATCCTGAATCTCCCCTGCTGCTGGCACATCACTCATCAACAACTCCACAATAAAGGTAAGTGGCATTTAATTATTGTTTATTTTGCATGTCCCTTTCATTTTGGTGTAAGGAAATGTATATTTCATGTAAAAAAAAAAAAAAAAAAAAAAAAAAAAAAAAAAAAAAAAAAAAAAAAAATCAGACTTTACGATGTCAGGAACCGATTAATTCTATTTCCATTATTTCTTATGGGGAAAATTAATTCAACCAACAGCAAATTCGACTAACAGCAAGCTCTCTGGAATGGATTAATGCCGTTGGTTGAGGGTCCACTATTATACTATTTCTTGATAATGTGAGAAATCATAAAAGAGCTTGGAATTTCACTATTCACTATCTCACTCTGGTTATTTTGCATATTGTGATATCACCTCTTTACTGTGATCTTACTGCATATATATTATACAAGTACTAGAGTAGAAGAATAAAAATCATAGTACTACGTGGCTGGAATAATTCTCAACTTGCCTACAATATTGTGTCTGGAAAAATTCTTAACTAGCCTACAATATCATGGCTGGAATAATTCATAACTAATCCATAGTACCATGAGTGGAACAATTCATAACTAACCAACAATACTGTGACTGAAACAATTCAATCAATCAATATTATTTCTTTGCAAAATTTACAATGTGTGATTGACATGTTATAAGGAGTCATTTTCCATGCATAGTTTACAATGTGTAGCTTCAATATTGTTTACAAGAGCAAAGAAAGCCACTGACATGCTGAGGCATTTCGGGCTGACTAAACCTAGTGCTTTACAGACTACTTAATACTACACATATACATCGTAAATGATTTCAATTGAAAACTGATTTTTTATATATCAACAGAGGTAGTTACAGTATTATATTTTAGCACACTATAATAATGAAACTGTGGCAATTTTAGTTTTGAAATAATTTATAAAATATGATAATTTTTGGGTTGAAGGTGGCGATAGTATATAGTGCCTGTGTTGTTAGTTTTGGGAGATGAGGTGAGTTCTAAGTAGTGCCTTGAATTATTGTGCAGGCAGCAGGGGCCCTTTTGTATTATCAGGCAATGAGTCCCACAATACTATGACTGGAACAATTCATAACTAACCCACAATACTGTGACTGGAATAATTCATAACTAACCCACAACACTGTGACTGGAACAATTCATAACTAACCCACGATGCCCATAATGACACTCTTTAGGTTGCTTGTTCTATCTAGGCTGGAATATTGCTGCACACTAACAGCACCTTTCAAGGCAGGTGAAATTGCCGACCTAGAAAATGTACAGAGAACCTTCACGGCGCACATAACTGAGATAAAACACCTCAATTACTGGGAGCGCTTGAGGTTCCTAAACCTGTATTCCCTGGAACGCAGGCGGGAGAGATACATGATTATATACACCTGGAAAATCCTAGAGGGACTAATACCGAACTTGCACACAAAAATCACTCCTTACAAAAGCAAAAGACTCAGCAGACGATGCAACATCCCCCCAATGAAAAGCAGGGGTGTCACTAGCACGCTAAGAGACAACACAATAAGTGTCAGGAGCCCAAGACTGTTTAACTGCCTCCCAGCATACATAAGGGGGATTACCAATAGACCCCTGGCTGTCTTCAAGCAGGCACTGGACAAGCACCTGAAGTCAGTACTTGACCAGCCGGGCTATGGTTCGTACGTTGGATTGCATGCAGCCAGCAGTAACAGCCTGGTTGATCAGGCCCTGATCCACCATGAGGCTTGGTCACAGACCGGGCAGTGGGGGCATTGACCCCCAGAACTCTTTCCAGGTAAACTCCAGGTCTCCAGGTAAACACAATACTGTGACTGGAACAATTCATAATTAACCCACAATACTGTGACTGGAACAATTCATAACTACCCCATAATATTGCAAGTGGGACAATTCACAACTAACCCAAAACACTGTGACTGGAACAATTCATAACTCACAATACTGTGACTGGAACAATTCATAACCCAAAATACTGTGACTGGAAAAATTCACAACCCACAATAATGTGACTGGAACAATTCATAACCCACAATACTGTGACTGGAACAATTCATAACCCACAATACTGTGACTGGAACAATTCACAACTAACCCACAATACTGTGACTGGAACAATTCATAACCCATAATACTGTGAGTGGAACAATTCATAACCCACAATACTGTGAGTGGAACAATTCATAACCCACAATACTGTGAGTGGAACAATTCAAACTAACTCAAAATACTGTGACCGGAATAATTCATAACTAACCCACAATACTGTGACTGGAACAATTCATAACCCACAAAACTGTGACTGGAACAATTCATAACCCACAATACTTTGAGTGGAACAATTCATAACCCACAATACTGTGAATGGAACAATTCATAACCCACAATACTGTGAGTGGAACAATTCATAACCCACAATACTGTGAGTAGAACAATTCATAACCCACAATACTGTGCGTGGAACAATTCAAACAAACCCACAATACTGTGACCAGAAAAATTCATAACCCACAATACTGTGACTGGAACAATTCACAACTAACCCACAATACTGTGACTGGAACAATTCATAATCCACAATACTGTGACTGGAACAATTTACAACCCACAATACTGTGAGTGGAACAATTCATAAGCCACAATACTGTGAGTGGAACAATTCATAACCCAAAATACTGTGACTGGAACAATTCATAACCCACAGTACTGTGAGTGGAACAATTCATAATCCACAATATACTTTGACTGGAACAATTCACAACTAACCTGCAATACTGTGACTGGAACAATTCATAACCAACAATACTGTGACTGGAACAATTCATAACCCACAATACTGTGACTGGAACAATTCATAATCCACAATACTGTGACTGGAACAGTTCACAACTAACCTGCAATACTGTGACTGGAACAATTCATAACCCACAATACTGTGACTGGAACAATTCATAATCCATAATACTGTGACCAGAACAATTCACAACTAACCCACAATACTGTGACTGGAACAATTCATAACCCACAATACTGTGACTGGAACAATTCATAACCCACAATACAGTGACTGGAACAATTCACAACTAACCCACATAACTGTTATTGGAACAATTTCCAGAGAGGAACTTTAACCTAGAGTTATCCTAGGTTAAACCCTATATAATTTGTAATATAGGCCTACAGTAAGAATTTCAACTTATGTAAGAGGCCTAGATAAATTAACTTTAATATCGTTTGAAGACTTGTCTCCCATTTTTTAAATAGATTTTCAGTGTACTTGTAGGTTAGTCTCTATTTTTTAACCATCTGACTGTTTTGGTCGTATATATACGTCTTACGAGCCAGTGTAATAAATTCTAGCGGCTTCAAATCAAGCAGGAGAAAGCTGGTAGGCCCACATGTGAGAGAATGGGTCTGTGTCGTCAGTGTGCACCACATAAACAAAATCCTGCAGCACACAGTGCATAATGAGAAAAAAAAAGTGACCGATGTTTTTGATTAAAACACCATCTTTGAGGTGTATTTTCGTATAGTATTTATCGTTGTATTCTCGTTTTCTTGGTCTCATGTGATAAAATGGAAAACATATTACAGAAGTAGAGATGATTTTGATTAGTTTCACGATGAAAACGACCTTGAAATTGAGCTCAAAGTAGCGGAAATTTTCGATTTTTACCAATGTTCAGGAGTAAGCAAATCACACCACACGTCCAATACACATCAACTGGGGAATCTAATATTCTTTCACTAGTGCACTGATATTATTTATACCATTTTTACAATGATGCAGTAGTCTGCATAACAGTAAATTTTGTATTTTTTGTATGAATAAAAAATCAGAATAGAAAGCAATAGTAATATAAGAGGGGCCTAGAGACGTGACTAATGAACAGAGGATATCTTATTTTAGTGCCAAAAATGTCTACATTGAGGTCAGTGGTCAGTACGTTGAGGCCAGTGGTCACCTGCGGTCATACCTGTCAAAAGCTCCCTGGGAGTTAGCGTGGGCTGTTACCAAGCACCATGGCTTGTTGTAGTGTTTTAGAATCTCTGGTTGAAGAAGGAGGTCCTACTTCTTCAGGAGGAAAACAGGAGGCTGAAGCTTCGCATAGATGAGTTTGGGAGTGAGTGCGAGAAGGATTTAGCTGGTAAGGAGGAAATGGTCACTAGCAGTGATAGTGGCAGCCACTTTAAGTGGCAAGTGGTTCACAGTTCAGGAAGAAGGAAGATAAGAAGGGTTAACAGAGAAGATGTGAAGGAAGGAAATCGATTCTCTGTTCTCAAGGACGAGTGAACTTCAGTGGTTAGTGAGGGTGAAGGTACCACTGATTCCTCTGATAATCAAGGTAAGAATATTTTAATAGTAGGAGATTCTCAGGTAAGATATAAGGACCGAGCTTTTTGTAACAGAGAGAGAAAGGTCAGACAGAGGGTGTGCCTTCCAGGAACTGGTGTTGGTGACATAGTCATCAGACTGGATAATATTATGTCAGGTAATGCTGGGGGTAATGATATTGGGAAGGGCAGGAGACAGGAGCTGCTGGATAAGTACAGGTCAGCCATAGAAGTAGTTAGGTCTAAGAGAGGGATCCCAGTCATACGTAGCATCTTGCCTAGAAAGGGAGTGGGCAATGAATGGATGTCTAGGGCAATTGGTATAAATTGCTGGCTAGACAGGTACTGCAAGGAACTTGCAATCCCATTCATTGATAACTGGAACCTATTCATTGGCAAACGTGATTTGTATGCAAGGGATGGGGTTCATCTCTCTGGGGATGGAGTGGTTGCATTAGCCAATTCGATTGAGAGGGTAATTGATGACTTGTCTAGGAATTTAAACTGATAGATTATAGAGGTATGGGTGTTTGTGGGAAACAATCAGGCTGCAGCATTAGGGTTAAAAACAGCAGTTATTACCGGGATACCTCAGAGATATGTTTAAAAGACAATATTCAAAATAAAGTTGCTAGTAATGGTAAATATATTGATCAACAAACAAAGAGAGATAGTAGAGCGCAACGAGTGACTAGCTCCCTTTAGGTTTACTATACATATAGTAGGAGTCTAAGAAATAAGATAGATGAGCTAAGATTATTTGCAAGTGTAGGTAATATAGATATTATTGTTATAACAGAGACCTGGTTCAACCTGAATGATAGAGAAATGCCTTCTGAATGCAACATACAGGGTTATAAACTTTTCCACACTGATAGGGTCAACAGGAAGGGTGGTGGAGAGGGGATGTATGTCAGAGAAAACTTAAATTGTTGTCTTAGACATGATATAAGATTAGAAACATCGAACACAGAATCTGTTTGGCTACAGTTTCTAAAGGGTTGTGACAAATTAATTTTGTGTGTGATTTATAGGCCCCCAAACCATGATAGGGAGTTCAGTAAGCTGTTAAGGGACAAAAATGTTGTGATAATGGGAGATTTTAACTTTAGACAAATTGATTGGAACAATATGACAGAAAATCCTGAGTCTAGTGACTTTCTTGATACGGTTCAGGATTGCTTTTTAGAACAGGTTGTGACAGAACCAACTAGAGGAAACAATCTGCTTGATTTTTTTCTTGCCAACAAAGTGTCACTAATTAATAATCTTGAGGTTAATGATGAGCTTGGGGAAAGTGATCACAAATCACTTAGTTTCAATACATCATGGAATTACCCAGATAACTGTAATCAAATCTCTGTCCCAGATTTTCGCTTGGCCGACTTAAAGGGACTGAAAAATTACCTGGGTGGGCTAAATTGGGATGTCCTGACTATGGGTCAGGTAGGTGATCTTGGTTGCCAATGTGACATTTTTCAGATCATAGTTCTAGCTGCTAAAACAACTTTTGTTCCAAGTAGGGAAATCAGATCTAACAAAAATGATCCCAAATGGACGAACAATAGATTAAAACATCTCACTGGTCAAAAGAGAGGCATATATAGGCATATCAAAAGAGGGGATGGGCAGTTAAAAAATCAATATATTCAATTAGAGAGAGAAATAAAGAAAGGAATAAGAAAAGCAAAAAGGGATTATGAGGTTAAGGTCGCAAGGGATTCAAAGACTAACCCAAAAGGGTTCTTTCAGGAATACAGAAGTAAGATTAGGGACAAGATTGGCCCACTTAAGAGTAACTCTGGTCAGATCACTGACAGTGATAAGGATATGTGTGAAATTCTCAATACCTACTTCCTCTCAATTTTCACCCAGGAAATTACTAGCGACATTCCTGAAATAATAGATTATGTAGAACAGAACGATAATAAACTATGTACGATTGTGGTAACCAGTGACATGGTCTTCAGACAAATACGGAAACTAAAACCTAACAAATCCCCAGGTCCTGATGAACTGTTTGCAAGGGTGTTAAAGGAATGTAAAGAGGAACTTAGCATACCTTTGGCTAATCTTTCTAACATATCACTACAAACTGGCATAGTGCCTGATAAGTGGAAAATGGCAAATGTAATACCTATTTACAAGGCAGGTGGCAGGTCCTTGGCTTCGAGCTATAGACCAATAAGCCTTACCTCCATAGTGGGAAAATTTATGGAATCAATAATTGCCAAAGCAATTTGTAGCCATCTTGATAGGCACAGACTGATTAATGATTCTCAACACGGTTTTACAAAGGGGCATTCGTGTCTCACAAATTTACTTAATTTTTCACTAAGGTGTTTGAGGAGGTAGATCATGGTAATGAATATGATACTGTGAATATGGACTTCAGTAAGGCTTTCAATAGAGTTCCACATCAGAGGCTATTAAGGAAACCTAAGGCACATGGAAGGAGAAGGAGAAATTTTTTCCTGGGTAGAGGCATGGCTGACAAAAAAGCAGCATAGAGTTTGCATAAATGGGGAGAAATCAGAATAGGGGCACGTCACAAGTGGTGTTCCACAGGGGTCAGTGTTGGGCCCGCTTTTGTTCACAATTTACATAAACGACATAGATGAGGGAATAAATAGCGACATAAGCAAATTTGCTGATGACACCAAAATAGGCCGTTCAATTCATTCTACTGAGAACACTAGAGCACTCCAGGATGATTTGAATAGACTGATGCAATGGTCAGAGAAGTGGCAGATGCAGTTTAATATAGACAAATGCAAAGTTCTAGATGTTGGACAGGAAAATAACCATTTGGCATATAAATTAAATAATGTAGATCTTAATACTACTGATTGCAAAAAGGATTTAGGAGTTCTGGTTAGCAGTAATCTAAAACCAAGACAGTGCATAAGTGTTCGCAATAAAGCTCACAGAATTCTTGGCTTCATATCTAGAAGTATAAATAATAGAAGTTCTTAGGTTGCTCTTCAACTCTATATATCCTTGGTTAGGCCTCATTTAGACTATGCTGCTCAGTTCTGGTCACCGTATTATAGAATGAATATATGTAAATGCTCTGGAAAACGTACAGAGGAGGATGACAAAGATGATTCCATGTATCAGAAATTTTCCCTATGAGGATAGACTGAGGGCCCTGAATCTGCACTCTCTCAAAAGGCGTAGAATTAGGGGGGATATGATCGAGGTGTATAAATGGAAAACAGGAATAAATAAAGGGGATGTAAAAAGCGTGCTGAAAATTTCCAGCCAAGACAGGACTTGTAGCAATGGTTTCAAGTTGGAAATATTCAGATTCAGAAAGGATATAGGAAAGTACTGGTTTGGTAATAGAGTTGTAGATGAGTGGAACAAACTCCCGGATACAGTTATTGAGGCTAAAATGTTGTGTAGTTTTAAAAATAGGTTAGATAAATACATGAATGGGTGTGGATGGGTGTGAGTTGGACCTCACTAGCTTGTGCTGCTGGGTCTGATGCCGTACTCCTTCCTTGAGTGGAGGTGAGCAGACTGGGTGGGTCATTGGGCTAATCCGAGAGGGGAGGACATGGACCTGCCCCACATGGGTCAGTAGGCCTGTTGCAGTGTTCCTTCTTTCTTATGTTCTGGACCCTATTTTGAAATTGGCATTTTTTTTAATTTGAGTGAAATTGACCAAATTGCCAATTTCTGACCATTTTATTGGGTAGTTCAAATCGGTAAATGGGTGGTTTCTTGTACTCAACTGATAGAAAAAATGGAGTTCTAAAGAAACAGCTATGAGTTTGGTCAACTAGAACAACGGAATTGGCCTAAAACAGGGCTCAAAGTCGGCAAAATCGCCGATGCGTATATGTCGCTGAGACTGCTAACTTCATGGGTGCGTAATTCCGTGATTTTTAAACCAAATTTCTTACTTTTGGTGACATTACCATCGGGAAAAGATTCTCTATCATTTCATAAGAAATTTTTTTTTTCCAAAAATTTTGTGACATAGAATGAGTTTCAGAAAGGGGTTTGCAACAGTCAAAGGGTTAAAGCAACATAGACGTGTAACATCTGGGTATTTTGATTTGTAGACATTTCAATATCCAATGAGTTTATCAGTACAATACAAGGACATAATGTGAAGAATGTAGAACTTTATACAAAAGACAAGGTAATCAGTGCCTCAGCCTTCAAGACTATGATGATCTTCACAATTCTAGGACTAAGGGACTGATTATCTCATCTTTTATTTATTTATTTATTTATTTACGTCTTTGCAAATAGTACGTTGAGATTATGTATTTACAATAGTGGGTTGCAATGCAGAGAGAGCCTCTATTATGCCTAGGCATTATGGGCCGACTTAATATTATTGGCTTACTGACTACTTAACACTAAAAATTATATCATAGTTGTACAGAAGAATATTAATTATATCATAGTTGTACAGTTGTACTGTCCTTTTCCACTGCTCCTCCATCAACTCTTCCCTACCAGAACAATTCTTTTCTACAGCTCTTCCATCCACTCCTCCCTACGAGAACCTTCCTTTTCCACTGCTCCTCCAGCCACTCCTCCCTACCAGAACCATCCTTTTCCACTGCTCCTCCATCCACTCCTCCCTACCAGAACATTTCTTTTATACTGCTCATCCATCCACTCCTCCCTACCAGAACCATCCTTTTCCACTGCTCCTCCATCCACTCCTCCCTACCAGAACCATCCTTTTCCACTGCTCCTCCATCCACTCCTCCCTACCAGAACCATCCTTTTCCACTGCTCCTCCATCTACTCCTCCCTACCAGAACCATCCTTTTCCAATGCTCCTCCATCCACTCCTCCCTACCAGAACCATTATTTTCCAATGCTCCTCCATCCACTCCTCCCTACCAGAACCATCCTTTTCCCATGCTCCTCCATCCACTCCTCCCTACCAGAACCATCCTTTTCCATTGCTCCTCCATCCACTCCTCCCTACCAGAACCATCCTTTTCCACTGCTCCTCCATCCACTCCTCCCTACCAGAACCATCCTTTTCCACTGCTCCTCCATCCAGTCCCTCCTACCAGAATCATCCTTTTCCACTGCTCCTCCATCCACTCCTCCCTACCAGAACCATCCTTTTCCACTGCTCCTCCATCTACTCCTCCCTACCAGAACCATCCTTTTCCAATGCTCCTCCATCCACTCCTCCCTACCAGAACCATTATTTTCCAATGCTCCTCCATCCACTCCTCCCTACCAAAACCATTCTTTTCCACTGCTCCTCCATCCACTCCTCCCTACCAGAACCATCCTTTTCCACTGCTCCTCCATCTACTCCTCCCTGCCAGAACCATCCTTTTCCAATGCTCCTCCATCCACTCTTCCCTACCAGAACCATTATTTTCCAATGCTCCTCCATCCACTCCTCCCTACCAGAACCATTATTTTCCAATGCTCCTCCATCCACTCCTCCCTACCAGAACCATCCTTTTCCACTGCTCCTCCAGCCACTCCTCCCTACCAGAACCATCCATTCCCACTGCTCCTCCAGCCACTCCTCCCTACCAGAACCATCCTTTTCCACTGCTCATCCATCCACTCTTCCCTACCAGAACCATCCTTTTCCACTGCTCCTCCATCCACTCCTCCCTACCAGAACCATTCTTTTCTACTGCTCATCCACCCACTCCTCCCTACCAGAACCATCCTTTTCCACTGCTCCTCCATCCACTCCTCCCTACCAGAACCATCCTTTTCCACTGCTCCTCCATCCAGTCCCTCCTACCAGAATCATCCTTTTCCACTGCTCCTCCATCCACTCCTCCCTACCAGAACCATCCTTTTCCACTGCTCCTCCATCCAGTCCCTCCTACCAGAATCATCCTTTTCCACTGCTCCTCCATCCACTCCTCCCTACCAGAACCATCCTTTTCCACTGCTCCTCCAACCACTCCTCCCTACCAGAACCATCCTTTTCCACTGCTCCTCCAACCACTCCTCCCTACCAGAACCATCCTTTTCCACTGCTCCTCCATCCAGTCCCTCCTACCAGAATCATCCTTTTCCACTGCTCCTCCATCCACTCCTCCCTACCAGAACCATCCTTTTCCACTGCTCCTCCAACCACTCTTCCCTAACAGAACCATTCTCATCTGATCCCTGGTTCCTGCGAGTCCCCACCATTTTTTAATTTTTCCTTCTTTTCTCCCTCTTCTTCCTTTTTTTTCCTTTTTAGAAAAAGAAAAGAGAGAGATTGTGAGGGAAAAGTTCAACAGATAGGAGTAGTGAGTGAGTATATGGTAACGATAGTTTGATTGCCGGCTGCTTAAGGTAGGGTAAGTCTAACTCCCGCTATCCCCCCCCACCCCGAAAGGTGACGAGTGGGGCTCCGGCCAAACAGTAATCACTCGACTCACACCTCCCAGCACAACTGTAAGTACAACCTGCTCCTATTCTAGTGGACTTTTTGGTTGAAAGCTTCACTTTTGACAAATAATAAACTTAGTCCTTTCAGCCTTGATCTCTATATTAGATGTTTCAATAATCACCACATCTTTTAGGTATTGTACTTATCGTGGAGAGTGATTTCTTAAGCAGTGGGTAACCTGTCTCTCTTTCCAGCTTGGAATGACAGATTGGGTCACCTGCAAACCAACGAGAAGTATTGAAGGAGATGGACTAACGTCCCAAGACGTGACGTCACTCTTTGACTTACCTACCTGAAGTATACGCCACCGCACGACACAACCCCTCATCTTTGCAGTGGTAAAAAACCTGCGTTCCTGTCATCTGGACTGACTTATCAAGGCTATACTCTGTGAAGAACTGGCCGTTGGGTTGTCACCAACACCTGTGACCCCCCCCCACATCATCAACAACAGCTATATTCTCTACAAGACTGCGTCAACATCAACCAGACACCCAAGTTTAATTGTATATATTAGTGTTGAATTCAGATATCATTTACATTTTTCATTTTTCATTTTTCTTTAACGTAGGATAAATATTTCATGTTTAAGTATTTTATATTTTCTATTTTCTAAATAATAAAGTGTTTATGTTTGTCAGTTTTTATTCTTTTTCTATTCATTAATTTTCCTGAGGAGGAGCCAGTCTTGGTAATACTGTCTGAAGTTGTTACAGGGCTGAGTAAGCCTTCACAAGTGGCGACCTTGCCAGGATCAACTCGACTGAATCAAGATTCAACTCTATCTCAAATCTACCATTGGAACTTCAACACCGCATACCACAGATGGTTACCACCAGCCATGAGTAATCTTTCTCTATGGTAGGACTACAGTACAGGTATTTAAAAGATATGGTGATTGTTATAGTCTCAGTTTATTGTAAGTCAAGTCAAGGCAGGATATACTAGTTAATTCTGCCACCTATTTTTGTAAGCTTGAAACGATTTGGAGAAATAGACTCTAGGAACCCGAGATTTTCCAGTGACAATTTATTTCATTGAGCTCTTTATTATATCAAGGGAACTGTCATAGGACACTCTTGATTTATTGGTGAGAAGATTGGATGGTCAAGGGACCCCATTCCACATACTGTTTGCTCGGAGCTGGCATAGAACCCTTCGTTTTCATTAATACATATTGTTTAATCGAAGCAGGGATCGAGTCCTCTGGTTTACTTACAGTTTGAGCGGAGCAGGAATTGAACCCTCCATTTTCTTTGGTACTCGTTTCATTTTCCCCTGGAAGTTTACGTTATTCTTGCAAGTATGGAGGAATACCAGTTTTGAATGAATGCTGGAAGTAAGTTAGGAATAACAGGGAAAAATTTAGAATCTTTCATTAGTGCTAAAATCCAGGAAAGAATTGAAAAGGAGAGAGAGAGAATCGAAAGAGAAGAGGAAAAGGAGAGAGAGAGAATTGAAAGAGAAGAGAAAAAGGAGAGAGAGAGAATTGAAAGAGAAGAGAAAAAGGAGAGAGAAAGAATAGAGAGAGAAAGCCAAGAAAGACAGAAAGAGAGAAGACAAAAAGGAGCGTGATAGACTTGATCATGAGGAGAGAGCTAAAGTATGTGAGGAACAAGTTAAATTAAGAGAACTTGAGGAAAGAGCAAAGGACAGAGAAGTTGAGGAAAGAGCTAGAGAACATGAGTTAAGAGAGAGAGAAAAAGATCACGAGCTCGAAAAATCTCGCCTTGAATTAGAGAATAAAAAATTATCTTTTACACAACAACAATTAGAGGAAGGAGTAATTGAACATCATGCAGTCAGTGCACATATTCCAACACCTAATTTACCTCCCTTCACAGAGGGTGAAGACATTACTTCATACATTATCAGGTATGAAAATACCGCTACCCTCTTTGAATGGCCTGCTGACACCTGGGCTACCAGGTTAGCAATGTTATTTTCTGGTACAGCTTTGAATATCTACGCAACTTTGTCACACAATATCATATGTAATAACCTAATAAAGAAGGCAATCCTCAAAGCATATCAAAAAACCACAAATTCTTATAGGAAAGATTTCAGGTATGCCACCTTACAACATGGCCAAAACTTTCAGCAGTTACAGGTAACACTCTTTCGTTTGTGCAACTTTTGGATAGAGAGTTCAGGAACTTATCACAGTTATGAATCTCTTAGAAACTTCATGGTTGCTGGCCAGTTCCTGACAGCTTTTCCCCACCAGATACAAACATTCATTAGAGAACATAACCTGATTAAAGCTGAGGAAGTTGCTGAGGCTGCTGACTTGTATGCTGAGGCTCACAATTCCTAAAGGGATCGAACCCTAAGGGCAAGGGTTCACCAGATCTTAAGAAATCAAAGCCTCTAGTGGAAAGTAAATTGACTTCTTTTATTCCTGTTTGTCATTTATGTGGTGTTAAGGGACATAAACGTCCCGATTGTCCTTTTAAGAAGGTCCAAAAAGTTGGAAGATGTTTTAAAGATTGTAATGACCAAGCACCCTTCTGTTCAGGAACAGTTAATGGATTTAATGTATCTACCATTTTACGAGACACTGGATGCACATGCATAGTCATTTCTGATAAGCTGTTCCCCAATCTTAAAGAAACTCATTCCTCTGCTATACTTTCAGACTACTTGGGCCGTACGGACACTTTTCCTACCATCCGTTGTTACATTAGGTCTAAATGGTTCATAGGTTGGTCTGAAGCCGTACTAGCTCCCATCACTTCTTGCTCCGTACTAATAGGTAATGTAAAAGGTGCCATTCTTCCTTCTGAGGTTGACCTTTCATCACCAGAGATGGACATAAGCTTTTCAGATCCTCTTCCTGTAGAGTCAGGGAAGCCCCTCGAAAGTTCAGATGAGGCAATGTCTCGGGATATTAATGTGGGGTTAAAAATCGGTGATACTACTCTCGAAAGCAAGATAGTAGAATCACCGGTTCACTTGTTAGATGAAAGTGAAGATATCACCTCCGACACTATAAATGTCTTGACTAGGGCTCAGACCAAAGCCCAGGCTTCTCCTACTGTCCATCCTTTGATTTTCCCTGACTTTAAGCCTTTAGATATATCGAAGGACTCCTTTGTCAATTTACAATGTAATTGCCCTTCTCTTCAGACTTGCCATAATGCAGCTAGACAAAATGAAGTTATCCAAAGAAAAAACTTTTCATATAAATTTGAATATATAAAAGGTATCTTGTATAAATCAGTATTCAAATTAAATTCAGATGAGAGAGACTATTCCATCTTAGTTGTTCCAAGTCAATGCAGAGAGACTGTTCTTAAAATAGCTCATGACCTACCAGTGGCCGGGCATTTCTCGCATCGTAAAACCTTAAATAAAATAAGGGAAACCTATTTTTGGCCCAAAATGTCCTCAGATATCACTACCTATTGTAGATCGTGTAAAGTTTGCCAACTGTCATCCTCCCGAGGTACCCGGCGAGTATCTATGGTCAAAATGCCTATCTTTACGGTACCGTTTGAAAGAGTAGCTATTGACATAGTTGGTCCTTTATCACCACTTTCATCTGGGAGACATAGATATATATATTAACATTAGTTGATTATGCTTCGAGTTTCCCTGAAGCCGTACCCTTAAAGACCATAACAACCACAGAGGTGGCTGAAGCCCTTTTGTCAATCTTCTCCAGTGTGGGCATTCCTAGAGAAATTTTGTCTGACCGTGGGACACAATTCACATCTGACTTAATGCAACATCTCTACCAACTTCTGGGAGTGAAGCCTCTCTTCACCACACCCTATCATCCCAGCTGTAATGGGAGGATTGAGCGCCAGCATTTGGTTCTCAAGTCCATTTTAAGGAAACTTTGCTCCCTTATACCTAAGGAGTGGTATCGTTACCTACCCTGTGCTTTGTTTGCCATGAGGGAAGTTCCCAGTGACTCTTTGGGGTTTTCACCTTTTGAACTTCTCTATGGTAGACAGGCCAGAGGTCCATTGTCCATCCTTCATGACTTATGGACTAATGAGGACGTAAAGGCTGAAGTTCAGTCTTCTTATCAGTTTCTCCTTGACCTTAGATCCAAACTTGAGGAGACCTCTGACATAGTTTCGAAAAACTTAAGTTTGTCAATGGACCAGTACAAAACCTATTTTGATTCCAAAAGTCAGAGGAGAAGTTTTAAAGTAGGAGATGAAGTTCTGGTACTTTTGCCTATCAAGTCAAATAAATTATTAGTAGCATGGGAAGGTCCATATTAGGTGTTAAAAATTTCTGGGAAAGTTGATTACCTCATAGAAGTCAAGGGGAAACCTAAGCTTTATCATATCAACATCCTTAAGAAATATTACCGAAGAAATTCGGTTAACTGCCTTAATAACTTTAACTTAGTTTTTCCACACAAGCTTGATAAGACAACTGAAGAGTGTAAGGTGTGCATAATTGACACCTCTAACGTAGACTATGACAGAGAACTACATGACTTGGTGACTCTTGACCACTCGGGAGCAACAAACATTAATATTAATGAGTCTTTGGATGATCATAAGAAATATGAACTACTTCAATATGTGAGTAACTTCTCAGACGTTTTTACTGATATTCCAGGTGTCACCTCCATGGTAGTCCATACGATTGACTTAGTCACAGACAATCCTATCAAACGGAAATTATACCCAGTTCCAGTTCACCTTAGGGATGCATTTGACCGAGAGGTAGACAAATTATTAAAACTAAAGATCATTGAACCCTCAGTATCTGCATATTGCTCACAAGTAGTCATGGTTAAGAAGGAGGATAATTCATAAAGACTTGCTATTGACTTCAGAGGCCTTAATAGATAGCGATCTACACAAATTTTATGACTCTTCCTTCTTTTCAGTGATTGATATTGCGTAGGCATCTCATCAAGTAATGTTAGATCCTTCTTCTAAGCAGTACACCGCTTTTCCTACCCACAAAGGACTGATCCAGTATAGAACTATGCCCTTCGGTTTGGTAACTGCCTGTGCTACCTACGTGAGACTGATGAGAAAGGTCTTGGGTAATATGCCAAATGTTTCAGTTTGATAACATTTATGTAATGACATCCATGTGGGGCGAGCATACCCAAACATTAACATCAGTTTTGCGTAGGTTACGCTCACATGGCCTCACTGCCAAGCCAAAGAAATGCTTCCTTGGGTATAACAAGATTAGATATCTCGGACTGATCCTTTCTAATAACTCTTTGCAGCCTCTCCCCAGTAAGATCAAAGCTTTATTATAATTTAAATTCCCCAAAACCAAGAAGCTCATGCGTAGCTTTTTTGGCTCTGTAAATTTTTATGCACAGTTTATCTCGAACCTTACTGATCTTACAGGCATCTTATCCGACTTCCTTTAAAAGTCTGTGAAGGAACCTCTTGAACTTTCCGACGTAGCTCGGGAAAAGTTTAATGAGATTAAAAATATCTTCTCGAAAGACCCTATACTTAAGACTCCAGATATTAATAAAACATTTTGTTTAAGAACTGATGCCTCCAATACTGGCTTAGGTGCAGTGTTACTATAATACCATGATGGTACTCCCTTCCCTGTATGCTTCCTAAGCCGGAAACTCCTTCTCGCAGAAACGAGATACTCCACAATAGAAAAGGAATGTTTAGCCCTTGTGTGGGGTATCTCCAAGCTTAAATTTTATTTACTGGGAAATGAATTCATTTTAGAGACAGATCACAAACCTTTGATATACCTAGAAACTTTTAAGGGAACCAACAGTCTCCTCTTGAGGTGGACATTGGCTCTCCAAGCTTCTAAGTTCCATATTGTGTATATCAATGGTTCATCCAATTATTTCTCTGACTGGTTAAGTCATGACAGTCAGTAGAAGATTTGTTGCCTTACGCGGCTTCCACATGTTAGAACTTTTTCCTCGCCTATTCTTCTTGTACTCCTTGACTATAAGTCTTGGTATGGGGGAGTGTGAGGGAAAAGTTCAACAGATAGGAGTAGCGAGTGAGTATATGGTAAAGATAGCTTGATTGCCGGATGCTTGTTAATTAAGGTAGGGTAAGTCTAGCTCCCGCTATCCCCCCCCACCCCGAAAGGTGACGTGTGGGGCTCCGGCCAAACAGTAATCACTCGACTCACAGCTCCCAACACAACTGTAAGTACAACCTGCTCCTATTCTAGTGGACTTTTGGGTTGAAAGTTTCACTTTTGACCAATAATAATCTTAGTCCTTTCAGCCTTGATACCTATGTTAGATGTTTTAATAATCACCACGTCTTTTAGGTATTGTACTTATCATGGAGAGTGATTTCTTAAGCAGTGGGTAACCTGTCTCTCTTTCCAGCTTGGAATTCAAATTCAAATTCAAATTCAAATTCAATTCAAATTCAAAGTTTATTCTCTATAAAGATTACAATGTTGAATTTACAGAATTTGGTTGTTGTGTGGTTTACATGTAGTTAAATAATGATTACAGAGTGTACCACTAGAACGCCTAGCATGGCTAGGCATTTCGGGCAGACTTAGTTTAATTCTTTATTTTAAAATATTACAAATTGTGAGGTAAGTTGGTATTATGGCTAAGTGACTAAATACTAGTTTGTGAGTTTAGCAATGTGAATGCTTTTGTTTTGGCACAGTACATAGTTTCAGTATTGGAGTATCATAGGATTCATTATTTTAAGATTGAGATTAATATTTCTGTTTATGGTCAAATGGGTGAGTGAGTGTAAGGGTCACCTGCCAACCAACGAGAAGTATTGAAGGAGACAGACTAATGTCCCGAGATGTCACTCTCTGACTTACCTACCTGAAGTACTGTACGCCACCGCAGGACACAACCCCTCATCTTTGCAGTGGTAAAGAACCTGAGTTCCTGTCATCTGGACTGACTAATCAAGGCTATACTCTGTGAAGAACTGGCCGTTGGGTTGTCACCAACACCTGTGACCCCCCCCCACATCATCAACAATGGCTATATTCCCTACAAGACTGTGTCAACATCAACCAGACACCCAAGTTTAATTGTATATATTAGCGTTGAATTCAGATATCATTTATATTTTTCATTTTTCATTTTTCTTTAAAGTAGGATAAATATTTCATGTTTAAGTGTTTTATATTTTATATTTTCTAAATAATAAAGTGTTTATGTTTGTCAGTTTTTATTCTTTTTCTATTCATTAATTTTCGTGAGGAGGAGTCAGCCTTGGTAATACTGACTGAAGTTGTTACAGGGCTGAGTAAGCCTTCACAGAGAGAGAAAGAAAGAGAGAGAGAAAGAGAAGGGAAAAGTAGGAGAGAGAGAGGGGGAGTGAGAAGGGAGAAGGGGGAGAGAGTGAAAGAGAGGGAAAGAGAGAGAAGGGAAAGGTAGGAGAGAAGGGGAGAGTGAGAAGGGAAAAGGGAGGAGAGAAAGAGAGAGAGAGATAGAGAGAGGAGAAAGGGGAGAGAGAGAGGGGGCAAAGAGAGGGTAGAGACAGGGGGAGAGACAGGAGAGAAGGGGAAGAGAGGAGGAGATGGAAGAGAGAGAGTGTAGAGAGAGGATAGGGGGAGAGAGAGGGGAGAGATGGGAAATGGGAGAGGGGAGAGAAAATGAGAGGGGGAGAGATGTTAGAGGGGGAGAGGTGTTAGAGGGAAGAGATGTTAGAGGGGAGAGATGGGAGAGGGGAGAGATGGGAGAGGGGAGAGAGAGAGATAGGCAAAGAGATAGGTATAGAGAGACAGGTAGAGAGAGAGATAGGTAGTGAGAGAGATAGGTAGTGAGAGAGGTAGAGAGAGAGAGACAGGTAAAGCGAAAGATAGGTAGAGAGATAGGTAGAGAGAGGTAGTGAGAGAGATATGTAGAGAGGGAGAGAGATAGATAGAGAGATATGTAGAGGTAGAGAGACAGGTATTGAGAGAGAGATAGGTAGAGGTAGAGAGAAAGGTATTGAGAGAGAAAGAGAGAGAGAGAGAGAGAAAGAGAGGGGGGATAGTGGAATGTTAGAGGGAGGGATTTCAGGTCAGTTAACAGGAAGGTGTGAAATCCTGTGCATGTGTGTGTGTATGCATGTGCACTACAGCTTTTACAAGTGCCTGACTGCTTGTTCCTGTGTATGTGTGTATGTGTATGTGTGTGTGTGTGTGTGTGTGTGTGTGTGTGTGTGTGTGTGTGTGTGTGTGTGTGTGTGTGTGTGTGTGTGTGTGTGTGTGTGTGTGTGTGTGTGTGTGCCCCCACTTCTAAGTATTCATACTGCTAATAAATACCAGTAGTAATACCAGTAATTCTAAAACTACCAATAGTAATTCTAACACTTATCAATTCTCCTTATAAAACACAGAAAGTAACTAGGTTGTAAAATTTAGCTTGTCTCAGCTTCTAGGAGTGTCTGACGTAATCCCTTGCTAGACTGCTCTCCTCCTCACACTCTTGTCAACACTATCTTCACCTTACCTATGCTATTTCTACTCTAATTCTGGTAATAGCTTGCAGGAGTGAGTGACCAGTATCTAACAGTGATGCAAGACCAGAATCCAGAACCCGACAACATGCAACCACAATAGGTGAGCAATGTGTGTGTGTACTCACCTATTTGTACTCACCTATTTGTGGTTGCAGGGGTCGAGTCATAGCTCCTGGCCCCGCCTCTTCACTGATTGCTACTAGGTCCTCTCTCTCCCTGCTACATGAGCTTTATCATACCTCGCCTTAAAACTATGTATGGTTCCCGCCTCCACTACTTCACTTTCTAGACTATTCCATGACTTGACTACTCTATGACTGAAGAAATACTTCCTAACATCCCTTCGATTCATCTGAGTCTTCAACTTCCAACTGTGACCTCTTGTGTCTGTGTCCCATCTCTGGAACATCCTGTCTTTGTCCACCTTGTCTATTCCGCGCAGTATTTTATATGTCGTTATCATGTCTCCCCTGACCCTCCTGGCCTCCAGTGTCGTCAGGCCGATTTCCCTCAACCTTTCTTCGTAGGACAATCCCCGTAGCTCTGGGACTAGTCTTGTTGCAAACCTTTGCACTTTCTCTAATTTCTTGACGTGCTTGACTAGGTGTGGATTCCAAACTGGTGCTGCATACTCCAGTATGGGCCTGACGTAAATGGTATACAGGGTCTTGAACGACTCCTTACTGAGGTATCGGAACGCTATCCGTAGGTTTGCCAGGCGCCCGTATGCTGCAGCAGTTATCTGATTTATGTGCGCCTCAGGAGATATGCTCGGTGTTATACTCACCCCCAGATCTTTTTCCTTGAGTGAGGTTTGCAGTCTTTGGCCATCTAAACTATATTGTGTCTGCGGTCTTCTTTGCCCTTCCCCAATCTTCATGACTTTGCATTTGGCAGGGTTAAACTCAAGGAGCCAGTTGCTGGACCAGGCTTGCAGCCTGTCCAGGTCTCTTTGTAGTCCTGCCTGATCCTCACCCGATTTGATTCTTCTCATTAACTTCACATCATCTGCAAACAAGGACACTTCTGAGTCTATCCCTTCCGTTATGTCGTTCACATATACCAAGAACAGCACAGGTCCTAGGACTGACCCCTGTGGAACCCCACTTGTCACAAGCGCCCACTCTGACACCTCGTCACGTACCATGACTCGTTGTTGCCTCCCTGTCAGGTATTCTCTGATCCATTGCAGTGCCTTTCCTGTTATGTGTGCCTGATCTTCTATCTTTTTCAGTAACCTCTTGTGAGGAACTGTGTCGAAGGCCTTTTTGCAGTCCAAAAAAATGCAGTCGATCCACCCCTCTCTCTCTTGTCTTACTTCTGTCACCTTGTCATAAAACTCTAGTAGATTTGTGACACAGGATTTTCCTTCCCTGAAACCATGCTGGTTGTCAATTATACACTTGTTTCTTTCCAGGTGCTCCACCACTCTAGTCCTGATGATCTTCTCCATGACCTTGCATACTATACACGTTAGTGATACAGGTCTGTAGTTTAGTGCCTCATGTCTGTCTCCCTTTTCAAAAATTGGGACTACATTTGCCATCTTCCATACCTCAGGGAGTTGCCCAGTTTCAAATGATGTGTTGAAGATCTTTGTTAATGGCACACACAATATCTCTGCTCCCTCTTTAAGGACCCACGGAGAGATGTTGTCTGGTCCCACCGCCTTTGAGGTGTCAAGTTCGCATAGCAGCTTCTTCACTTCCTCCTTGGTTATATGTACCTCATCCAGCACTTGCTGGTGTACCCCCCTGTTCTGATTTCCTGGAGTCCTACTGGTTTCCACTGTAAATACTTCTTTAAATCTCGTGTTGAGCTCCTGACATACCTCTCGGTCGTTGCTTGTGAATTCCCCATCACCCTTCCTCAGTCTGATTACCTGGTCCTTGACTGTTGTTTTCCTCCTGATGTGGCTGTACAACAGCTTCGGGTCAGTCTTGACTTTCGATGCTATGTCATTTTCATATTGTCGCTGAGCCTCCCTTCTTATCTGTGCATATTCATTTCTGGCTCTTCGGCTAATCTCTTTATTTTCCTGAGTTCTCTGTCTTCTGTACCTTTTCCATTCTCTAGTACACCTAGTTTTTGCCTCCCTACACCTTTGGGTGAACCAAGGACTCGTTCTGTTCTTCCCATTATTTCTGTTTCCCTTGGGAACAAACCTCTCCTCTGCCTCCTTGCATTTTGTTGCCACATAGTCCATCATTTCTTGTACTGGTTTTCCTGTCAGTTCCCTCTCCCACTGAATGTTTTGAAGGAAGTTCCTCATGCCTGAGTAGTTCCCCCTTTTGTAGTTTGGTTTTTCCCATCCTATTCCTGCTACTCTCTCCACTTGGAGCTCAACTATGTAGTCGAAGCACAGAACCACATGATCACTAGCTCCCAGGGGCCTTTCATACAAGATATCCTCGATGTCTGAACTACTCAAGGTGAATACAAGGTCCAGTCTTGCTGGTTCATCTTCTCCTCTCTCTCTGGTAGTGTCTCTAACATGTTGATGCATGAGGTTTTCCAGTACTACATCCATCATCTTGGCTCTCCATGTTTCGGAACCCCCATGGGGCTCCAGGTTTTCCCAGTCAATCTCCTTGTGATTGAAATCACCCATAACTAGTAACTTTGCTCCCCCCACGTGTGCTCTCCTGGCCACCTCGGCTAGTGTGTCGACCATGGCTCTGTTGCTCTCATCGTATTCTTCTCTTGGTCTCCTGCAGTTCTGTGGTGGGTTGTACATTACTGCAATTATCTCCTTATGTCCCTCAGACTGGATTGTTCCTACTAAGTAGTCCCTTTCGCCTGTGCCATCCATTCCTTCCATTTTCTCAAACCCCCACTGGTTTTTAATGAGCAGTGCAACTCCTCCTCCCCCTCTCCTCCCTCTGTCTTTCCTGAGGATTTGATATCCGGATGGAAAGATTGAATCTGTTATTATTCTGGTGAGTTTTGTTTCTGTGAGTGCTATTATGTCTGGGGATGTCTCCTTGATTCTTTTGTGCCACTCCTCATACTTATTTGTTATTCCATCTGCATTTGTATACCACACCTTCAACTTCTTTTCTAAGATTGTGGTCTGGGAGGTGTATTGGGGTTGGGGAAGTGGGAGACCTGATAAGGAACTATGGGTGGTTGCTGTGGGGGTGGAGTTTGTAATGCAGTGGGTGGGGGCACTGGATGTGGCATGGGTGTTTTGGTTTAGAGTGTTTGGTTGCACTGGGGTTGACCTGGTTGGGAGGCTTCTATAGGAAGTTGTGTGTGTGTGTGTGTGTGTGTGTGTGTGTGTGTGTGTGTGTGTGTGTGTGTGTGTGTGTGTGTGTGTGTGTGTGTACTCATCTAGTTGAGGTTGCGGGGGTCGAGTCCGAGCTCCTGGCCCCGCCTCTTCACTGATTGCTACTAGGTCACTCTCCCTGAGCCGTGAGCTTTATCATACCTCTGCTTAAAGCTATGTATGGATCCTGCCTCCACTACATCACTTCCCAAACTATTCCACTTACTGACTACTCTGTGGCTGAAGAAATACTTCCTAACATCCCTGTGATTCATCTGTGTGTGTGTGTGTGTGTGTGTGTGTGTGTGTGTGTGTGTGTGTGTGTGTGTGTGTGTGTGTGTGTGTGTGTGTGTGTATGTGTGTGTGTGTGTGTGTGTGTGTGTGTGTGTGTGTGTGTGTGTGTGTGTGTGTGTGTACTCACCTAGTTGTTCTCACCTAGTTGAGGTTGCATGGATCGAGTCCAAGCTCCTGGCCCCGCCTCTTCACTGATCGCCACTAGGTCACTCTCCCTGAACCATGAGCTTTATCGTACCTCTACTTAAAGCTGTGTATGGATCCTGCCTCCACTACATCGCTTCGCAAACTATTCCACTTCCTGACTACTCTGTGGCTGAAGAAATACTTCCTAACATCCCTGTGATTCATCTGTGTCTTCAGCTTCCAACTATGTCCCCTTGTTGCTGTGTCCAGTCTCTGGAACATCCTGTCTTTGTCCACCTTGTCAATTCCTCTCAGTATTTTGTAAGTCGTTATCATGTCCCCCCTATCTCTCCTGTCCTCCAGTGTTGTCAGGTTGATTTCCCTTAGCCTCTCCTCGTAGGACATACCTCTTAGCTCTGGGGCTAGTCTTGTGGCAAACCTTTGCACTTTCTCTAGTTTCTTTACATGCTTGGCTAAGTGTGGGTTCCAAACTGGGGCCGAATACTCCAATATGGGCCTAACGTACATGGTGTACAGGGTCCTGAACGACTCCTTATTAAGATGTCGGAATGCTGTTCTGAGGTTTGCCAGGCGCCCACATGCTGCAGCAGTTATTTGGTTGATGTGCGCTTCAGGAGATGTGTCTGGTGTTATATTCACCCCAACATCTTTTTCCTTGAGTGAGGTTTGTAGTCTCTGGCCCCCTAGACTGTACTCCATCTGCGGTCTTCTTTGCCCTTCCCCAATCTTCATGACTTTGCACTTGGTGGGATTGAACTCCAGGAGCCAATTGCTGGACCAGGTCTGCAGCCTGTCCAGATCCCTTTGTAGTTCTGCCTGGTCTTCGATCGAGTGAATTCTTCTCATCAACTTCACGTCATCTGCAAACAGTGACACCTCAGAGTTTATTCCTTCTGTCATGTCGTTCACAAATACCAGAAACAGCACTGGTCCTATGACTGACCCCTGTGGGACCCTGCTGGTCACAGGTGCCCACTCTGACACCTTGGTACATACCATGACTCGCTGCTGCCTTCCTGACAAGTATTCCCTGATCCAATGTAGTGCCTTCCCTGTTATCCCTGCTTGGTCCTCCAGTTTTTGCACTAATTTCTTGTGTGGAACTGTGTCAAACGCCTTCTTGCAGTCCAAGAAAATGCAATCCACCCACCCCTCTCTCTCTTGTCTTACTGCTGTCACCTTGTCATAGAACTACAGTAGGTTTGTGACACAGGATTTCCAGTCCCTGAAACCATGTTGGCTGCTGTTGATGAGATCATTCCTTTCTAGGTGTTCCACCACTCTTCTCCTGACAATCTTCTCCATGACTTTACATACTATACATGTCAGTGACACTGGTCTGTAGTTTAATGCTTCATGTCTGTCTCCTTTTTTAAAGATTGGGACTACATTTGCTGTCTTCCATACCTCAGGCAATCTCCCTGTTTTGAAAGATGTATTTAATATTGCTGTTAGAGGTACACTTAGTGCCTCTGCTCTCTCTCTCTCAGAACCCATGTGTGTGTGTGTGTGTGTGTGTGTGTGTGTGTGTGTGTGTGTGTGTGTGTGTGTGTGTGTGTGTGTGTGTGTGTACTCTCCTATTTGTACTCACCTATTTGTGGTTGCAGGGGTCGAGTCTTAGCTCCTGGCCCCGCCTCTTCACCGGTTGCTACTGGGCCCTCTCTCTCCCCGCTCCATGAGCTTTATCAAACCTCGTCTTAAAACTGTGCATGGTTCCTGCCTCCACTACGTCATTTTCTAGGCTATTCCACTGCCTTACAACTCTATGACTGAAGAAATACTTCCTACTATCTCTCTGACTCATTTGTGTCTTCAACTTCCAATTGTGGCCTCTTGTTTCTGTGTTCCCTCCCTGGAACATCCTGCCTTTGTCCACCTTGTCTATTCCACGCAGTATTTTATATGTCGTTATCATGTCTCCCCTGACCCTCCTGTCCTCCAGTGTCGTCAGGCCGATTTCCCTTAATCTTTCTTCATAGGACATTCCCCTTAGCTCTGGAACTAACCTTGTCGCAAACCTTTGTACTTTCTCTAGTTTCTTGACGTGCTTTATCAAGTGCGGGTTCCAAACAGGTGCTGCATACTCCAGTATGGGCCTGACATACACGGTGTACAGTGTCTTGAATGATTCCTTACTAAGGTATCGGAATGCTGTTCTCAGGTTTGCCAGGCGCCCATATGCTGCAGCAGTTATCTGATTGATGTGTGCTTCCGGAGACATGCTCAGTGTTATACTCACCCCAAGATCTTTCTCCTTGAGTGAGGTTTGCAGTCTTTGGCCACCTAGCCTATACTCTGTCTGTGGTCTTCTGTGCCCTTCCCCTATCTTCATGACTTTGCATTTGGCAGGATTAAATTCGAGAAGCCATTTGCTGGACCAGGTGTCCAGTCTGTCCAGGTCTCTTTGAAGTCCTGCCTGGTCCTCATCAGATTTAATTCTCCTCATTAACTTCACATCATCTGCAAACAGGGACACTTCTGAGTCTAACCCTTCTGTCATGTCGTTCACATGTGTGTGTGTGTGTGTGTGTGTGTGTGTGTGTGTGTGTGTGTGTGTGTGTGTGTGTGTGTGTGTGTGTGTGTGTGTGTGTGTGTGTGTGTATTTGTGTGTGTGTGTCGGTTTGTGTGTGTACTCACCTAATTGTACTCACCTAATTGTGGTTGCAGGGGTCGAGACTCAGCTCCTGGCCCCGCCTCTTCACTGATTGCTACTAGGTCCTCTCCCTCTCTGCTTCCTGAGCTTTGTCATACCTCTTCTTAAAACTATGTATGGTTCCTGCCTCCACTACTTCACTTGCTAGGCTATTCCACTTGCTGACAACTCTATGACTGAAGAAATACATAAGAACATAAAACATAAGAAAGAAGGAACACTGCAGCAGGCCTGTTGGCCCATACTAGGCAGGTCCTTTACAATTCATCCCACTAACAAACATTTGACCAACCCAATTTTCAATGTCACCCAAGAAACAAGCTCCGATGTGCAAGTCCCTCTCAAATCCAACCCCTTCCACTCATGTACTTATCCAACCTAAATTTGAAACTACCCAAAGTCCTAGCCTCAATAACCCAACTAGGTAAACTGTTCCACTCATCAACTACCCTATTTCCAAACCAATACTTTCCTATGTCCTTTCTAAATCTAAACTTATCCAATTTAAATCCATTACTGCGGGTTCTCTCTTGGAGAGATATCCTCAAGACCTTGTTAATATCCCCTTTATTAATACCTATCTTCCACTTATACACTTCGATCAGGTCTCCCCTCATTCTTCGTCTAACAAGTGAATGTAACTTAAGAGTCTTCAATCTTTCTTCATAAGGAAGATTTCTAATGCTATATATTAATTTAGTCATCCTACGCTGAATGTTTTCTAACGAATTTATGTCCATTCTGTAATATGGAGACCAGAATTGAGCTGCATAATCTAGGTGAGGCCTTACTAATGATGTATAAAGCTGCAGTATGACCTCTGGACCTCTGTTGCTTACACTTCTTGATATAAATCCCAGTAATCTATTTGCCTTATTACGTACGCTTAGGCATTGCTGTCTTGGTTTAAGGTTGCTGCCTACCATAACCCTCCTAACGTCCCTGTGACTCGTCTGAGTCTTCAGCTTCCAGTTGTGACCCCTTGTCCCTGAGTCCCCTCTCTGCAACATCCTATCTCTGTCCACCTTGTCTATTCCCCGCAGTATCTTGTATGTCGTTATCATGTCTCCCCAGACCCTTCTGTCCTCCAGTGTCGTCAGTCCAATTTCCCTTAACCTTTCCTCATACGATATTCCCTTGAGCTCTGGGACTAGCCTTGTTGCAAACCTTTGTACTTTCTCTAACTTCTTGACGTGCTTGACCACGCGTGGGTTCCAGACTGGTGCTGCATACTCCAGTATGGGCCTAACATACACAGTGTACAGTGTCTTGAACGATTCCTTATTAAAGTATCGGAACGCTATTCTCAGGTTTGCCAGGAACCCGTATGCTGCAGCGGTTATTTGGTTGATGTGTGCCTCCGGTGATGTGCTCGGTGTTATGGTCACCGCAAGGTCTCTCTCCCTGAGTGAAGTCTGTAGTCTTTGTCCACCTAGCCTATACTCTGTCTGCGGTCTTCTTTGCCCCTTCCCAATCTTCATGACTTTGCATTTGGCTGGATTGAATTCGAGAAGCCAGTTACTGGACCACATGTCCAGCCTGTCCAGGTCTCTTTGCAGTCCTGCCTCATCCTCGTCCAATTTAATTCTTCTCATCAACTTCACGTAATCTGCGAACAGGGACACTTCAGAGTCTATTCCTTCCATCATGTGGTTCACATATATCAAAAATAGCACTGGTCCTAGAACTAACCCCTGTGGGACCCTGCTCGTAACAGGCGCCAACTGTGATACCTCTTCACGTACCATGACTCGTTGCTGCCTCCCTGTCAGGTATTCCCTTATCCATTGAAGTGCCTTCCCTTTTACATGCGCCTGATCCTCCAGCTTCTGCACTAATCTCTTATGGGGAACTGTGTCAAAGGCCTTCCTGCAGTCTAGGAAAACGCAATCTACCCACCCCTCTCTCTCGTGTCTTACTTCTATTGCCTTGTCATAAAACTCCAGGAGGTTTGTGATACAAGATTTGCCTTCCATGAACCCATGCTGGTTTACATTTATAATCTTGTTCCTTTCCAGGTGTTCGACCACTCTCCTCCTGATTATCTTCTCCATGACTTTGCACACAATACACGTCAGAGACACAGATCTGTAGTTTAGTGCCTCGTTTCTGTTTCCTTTCTTAAACATGGGGACTACATTAGCTGTCTTCCATTTCTCAGGTAGTTGCCCAGTTTCAAGGGATGTGTTGAAGATTGTGGTTAGAGGCACACACAGCATCTCTGTTCCTTCTCTAAGGACCCATGGGGAGATGTTGTCTGGTCCCATCGCCTTTGAGGTGTCAAGGTTATTTAAGAGCTTCTTCACCTCCTCCTCAGTTGTTCGTATGTCATCCAACACTTGTTGGTATATTCCCTCTTGATGTTCCCTTCTGTGCTGTCTTCCCACAGCCCTTCCTGTCTCTACTGTAAAAACTTCGTTAAATCTCCTGTTCAGCTCCTCACATACCTCCTGATCATTTCTTGTGAGTTCTCCACCTTCTGTCCTTAATCTGATCACCTGGTCTTTGACTGTTGTCTTCCTCCTGATGTGGCTATACAACAGTTTCGGGTCAGTCTTGATTCTCGATGCTATGTCATTTTCATACTGTCGCTGGGCCTCCCTCCTTACCTGTGCGTACTCATTCCTGGCTCTGCGACTGATCTCCCTATTTTCATGTGTTCTCTGCCTTCTGTACTTTTTCCATTCTCTATTGCACTTTGTTTTTGCCTCCTTACACCGTCGGGTAAACCAGGGGCTCGTTCTGGTCTTCCCGTTGTTACTGTTGCCCTTAGGAATAAACCTTTCCACTGCCTCCTTGCATTTTGTTGTTACATATTCCATCATTTCATTTACTGGCTTTCCTGCCAGTTCTCTGTCCCACTGGACCTCCTGCAGGAAGTTCTTCAACCCTGTGTAGTCCCCTCTTTTGTAGTCAGGCTTTTCCCATTCAACTCCTGTTATTCTCTCCACTTGCAGCTCTACTATGTATTCAAAGCACAGAACCATGTGGTCGCTAGCTCCTAGGGAACTCTCATACTTGATGTCCTCAATGTCTGAGCTGCCCAGGGTGAACACAAGGTCCAATATTGCTGGTTCATCCTCCCCTCTCACTCTGGTAGTGTCCTTAACATGTTGGTGCATGAGGTTTTCCAGCACCACGTCCAACATCCTGGCTCTCCATGTTTCGGGACCCCCATGTGGCTCCAGGTTTTCCCAGTCAATCTCCCTGTGGTTGAAATCCCCCATAACCAGCAACTTTGCTCTGCTGGAGTGAGCTCTTCTTGCCACCTCAGCAAGTGTGTCCACCATTGCTCTGTTGCTCTCTTCATATTCCTCTCTTGGCCTCGTGCAGTTCTGTGGTGGATTATACATCACTGCAATGACCACTTTGTGTTCCTCAGACTGAAGTGTACCTGCTATGTAGTCTCTTTCTCCCGTCTCATCTATGCCTTCCATTTTCTCGAATTTCCATCTGTTTTTTATGAGCAGAGCAACCCCACCTCCCCCCCTGCCCCTTCTATCTTTCCTCATGATCTGGTATCCTGGTGGGAAGATTGCATCTGTTATTGTCTCCGTGAGTTTTGTTTCTGTAACCTCTATGATGTCTGGGGACTTCTCATTGATTCTTTCTTGCCATTCCTCATGTTTATTCGTTAATCCATCTGCATTTGTGTACCAAACCTTCAACTTCTGTTCTAATACTGTAACCGTGGTGCGGGGGGTAGAAACAGAGGGATCGGTGTGTGATGGTTGGTTTGGATTGTTCAGTTGCCTTGGGGGTGTCGTGGCTGGAGTCCTTCTGCAGGTGTTTCTGGGGGTTGCGTTTGTCCTTCCATTTGATCCTGGGTTATTCTGCTCTCTTTTTTCATTTCCTCCCATTTCTCCTTTCGTTTTTGAACTCTCTCTTTCATTGTCTTCCTTTCGTCCTGTGTTCTGTCTCGATCGAGGTACACACTCCGGAACTCCTGCTTGCCTCTCAGCCATGCTTTCTCCTGCAGGATCATGGTTTGGGTTGATTCTGTCTTGAAAATTACTTTGAGAGGCCGATTCCTTTTCTTTGTGAACCACCCAATTCTCCGAAAATTTGCCACCTGGGTCATGTCCCCCTCGCCTATCACCTTCATGATATCTTAAATCGCTTTTTTCTCCTCCTGCTTTCTTTCATCATAAGTTTCCCCTTTAGCTTCGTCTAGCCCATAGACAAACATGGACCTCTCCCTTTCCACCTCCCACTGTGACTCCCATTGCATCCTCTGATGTGTTTTAGTTCCTTCCCGTGAAGTGTTCCTTCCTTCAGTCCCTTCCCTAGTTATGGCCCCTATGCTTCTTGGTTTGTCCATCCTGCTCACCTGTTCCTGGCCCCCACAGGTATCTGGTAAGGTCCTTGCACATGTCCTAGTTCCTTCAATGTCTTCCAACCTCTCATTCTGTCCTAGTGTGCTCCCTGTCTATGTTTTGGCCCCATGTGGGCTTGACAGGACCTCTGCATACAGTTTAGTTTCCATGCTTCCTTCAGACCTGTTGTCTGTGTTTGATGTAGCCATTGCCGATGCTACTTCTGTAATATCTTTGTCTCTGTGCTGTTTCAGATGTCTCAGCTCCTCTTCTAATCTCTCTATCTTGATTTCTGTTGCTGTGACCAGTTGTTTCCACCTTCTGCATTCTGCTGCTAACCTCTCTTCCATCTTCCTTTCCAGCTCATCTAGTCTCCTTCCCCAGTCTTCCTCCCTTTTTTTGAGCTCTACCTCCCATTCCTCCCTCCCAGATTCGTCCTTGGAGCCCATTGTCCTCATCCTGGTTCTAGGTTCCCCCGTTGCTCCACAGAAGGGGGGACGGGTGGTTAGGGGGAGGGGAATAGATGGTTAGGAGGAGAGGGGATGGATGGTTGTTCGGGAGAGGGAGGATGGTTATTGGAGGGGTAGAGATAGTTGGGGAAGGGGGTTAGATGGTTTGAGGGAGAGAGGGGATGGATGATTATGGGGGAGGGGGAGGATGGTTATTGGAGGGAGGGAGGTAGTTGGGGGGTTAGATGGTTTGGACAGGGGTTTGGTGGTTTGGGGGAGGGGTAGGTGGCTAAGGTGAGGTGGTTAGGGGAGGGGGGGTATGTGTTTGTGTCAAGTGGTGGAGGGTGTGTGTGTGTGTGTGTGTGTGTGTGTGTGTGTGTGTGTGTGTGTGTGTGTGTGTGTGTGTGTGTGTGTGTGTGTGTGTGTGTGTGTGTGTGTGTGTGTGGTGTGTGTGTGTGTGTGTGTGTGTGTGTGTGTGTGTGTGTGTGTGGTGTGTGTGTGTGGTGTGTGTGTGTGGTGTGTGTGGTGTGTGTGGTGTGTGGGTGTGTGTGGGTGTGTGTGTGTGTGTGGTGTGTGTGGTGTGTGTGGTGTGTGTGTGTGTGTGGTGTGTGTGGTGTGTGTGTGTGGTGTGTGGTGTGTGTGTGTTGGTGTGTGTGTGTTGGTGTGTGTGTGTTGGTGTGTGTGTGTGGAGTGTGTGTGGTGTGTGTGTGTGTGGTGTGTGTGTGTGGTGTGTGTGTGTGTGTGGGGTGTGTATGTGTGTATGTGTGGGGTGTGTATGTGTGGGGTGTGTGTGTGGGGTGTGTATGTGTGGGGTGTGTATGTGTGGTGTGTGTGTGGGGTGTGTATGCATGGTGTGTGTGTGTGTGTGTGGTGTGTGTGTGGTGTGTGTGTGGTGTGTGTGGTGTGTGTGGTGTGTGTGTGTGTTGTGTGTGTGTGTGTGTGTGTTGTGTGTGTGTGTGTGTGTGTGTGTGTGTGTGTGTGTGTGTGTGTGTGTGTGTGTGTGTGTGTGTGTGTGTGTGGTGTGTGGTGTGTGTGTGTGGTGTGTGTGTGTGTGTGTGGTGTGTGTGGTGTGTGTGGTGTGTGTGTGTGGTGTGTGTGGTGTGTGTGGTGTGTGTGTGTGTGGTGTGTGTGGTGTGTGTGTGTGTGGTGTGTGTGTGTGGTGTGTGTGTGTGTGTGGTGTGTGTGGTGTGTGTGGTGTGTGTGGTGTGTGTGGTGTGTGTGGTGTGTGTGGTGTGTGTGTGTGTGTGGTGTGTGGTGTGTGTATGTGTGTGTGTGTATATGTGTGTGTGTGTGTACTCACCTATTTGTGGTTGCAGGGGTCGAGTCACAGCTCCTGACCCCGCCTCTTCGCTGATAGCGAAGTGTGTGTGTGTGTGTGTGTGTGTTTGTGTGTGTGTGTTTGTGTGTGTGTGTGTGTGTGTGTTTGTGTGTGTTTGTGTGTATATGTACTCACCTATTTGTGGTTGCAGGGGTCGAGTCCTAGCTCCTGGCCCCGCCTCTTCACCGGTTGCTACTAGACCCTCTCTCTCCCCGCTCCATGAGCTTTATCAAACCTCGTCTTAAAACTGTGTATGGTTCCTGCCTCCACTACGTCATTCTCTAGGCTATTCCACTGCCTTACAACTCTATGACTGAAGAAATACTTCCTACTATCTCTCTGACTCATTTGTGTCTTCAACTTCCAATTGTGGCCTCTTGTTTCTGTGTCCCCTCCCTGGAACATCCTGTCCTTGTCCACCTTGTCTATTCCACGCAGTATTTTATATGTCGTTATCATGTCTCCCCTGACCCTCCTGTCCTCCAGTGTCGTCAGGCCGATTTCCCTTAATCTTTCTTCATAGGACATTCCCCTTAGCTCTGGAACTAACCTTGTTGCAAACCTTTGTACTTTCTCTAGTTTCTTGACGTGCTTTATCAAGTGCGGGTTCCAAACAGGTGCTGCATACTCCAGTATGGGCCTGACATACACGGTGTACAGTGTCTTGAATGATTCCTTACTAAGGTGTCGGAATGCTGTTCTCAGGTTTGCCAGGCGCCCATATGCTGCAGTAGTAATCTGATTGATGTGTGCTTCCGGAGACATGCTCGGTGTTATACTCACCCCAAGATCTTTCTCCTTGAGTGAGGTTTGCAGTCTTTGGCCACCTAGCCTATACTCTGTCTGTGGTCTTCTGTGCCCTTCCCCTATCTTCATGACTTTGCATTTGGCAGGATTAAATTCGAGAAGCCATTTGCTGGACCAGGTGTCCAGTCTGTCCAGGTCTCTTTGAAGTCCTGCCTGGTCCTCATCAGATTTAATTCTCCTCATTAACTTCACATCATCTGCAAACAGGGACACTTCTGAGTCTAACCC
This sequence comes from Cherax quadricarinatus, assembly GCF_038502225.1. Taxonomy (NCBI): domain Eukaryota; kingdom Metazoa; phylum Arthropoda; class Malacostraca; order Decapoda; family Parastacidae; genus Cherax; species Cherax quadricarinatus. Next base: position 62,685 of record NW_027195176.1, read on the forward strand.
TTCCGTCATGTCGTTCACATATACCAAAAATAGCACTGGTCCTAGGATCGACCCCTGTGGGACCCCGCTCGTCACAGGTGCCCACTGTGTGTGTGTATGTGTGTGTGTGTGTGTGTGTGTGTGTGTGTGTGTGTGTGTGTGTGTGTGTGTGTGTGTGTGTGTGTGTGTGTGTGTGTGTGTGTGTGTGTGTGTGTGTCTACCCTTGTGTGTGTGTGCTTGTGTGTGAGGGTGGGAGGGTTAGGGGGGGTAGGTGGTGTGGTTAAAAGATCCGTCGTGTAGGCACAAATTTAGTCTCATTTATCTTTCCCAATTATCTACTCTCTCCACTTATTGCCCTTTCTGGATTTACGTATTAATTGTTGCTGGTTATTATCATTTTCCTTGTTCACATTGCGAGAGGACTTCCTAGCTTCCTAAGTATTCTTACTGCTAATAACTACCGGTAGTAACACTGCCTGTGTGCGTGTGTGCATGTGTGTGTGAGTGTGTGTGTGTGTGTGAGTGTGTGTGTGTGTGTGTGAGAGTGTCTTGTGCGGTGTAATGACTGGCCGCAACTTCTTGTGACCTGACACAACCCTCCTGGGACTTGACCCAGCACCGTCTTACAATGTTGCCCATAAAAGCTTGTCGCACCTACCTTCTCACACTCGTCAACACTATATTCTCTATGTCTATGCTATTTCTATTCTAATTCTGGTAATAGTTTGCAGGAGTGAGTGACCAGTATCAAACAGTATGCAAGGCCAGCCAGGGCCGTCAACATGCAAACCACAAATAGGTGAATAAACTTCACTGATGATAGCATACACTTCACATTATATACACTTCACTTTATATGTATAATGGCACACAACTTGTCGTGACGTCACTTCTTCAGGCCTACTGCTGCCAATGTGGCAACAGCGCCTAAGACCCCCAACGGTTTGCGCTTTGAAATATTATGATTTCAGCTTTCCTCCCACTTTCTTTAACTAATAACTTTAATTATCACTCGTAGTATTGTTCACTGACGTTCCACTACCACTGATTACTGCTAGCTGTTATTGCACGCCTTACAACGCTAAGGATCTCGGAGCCTTGTTACCCATGTCTGCACCCCACGGACCCACATGTGTACTCACCTAGTTGTACTCACCTAGTTGAGGTTGCGGGGGTCGAGTCCGAGCTCCTGGCCCCGCCTCTTCACTGATCGCTACTAGGTCACTCTCCCTGAGCCGTGAGCTTTATCATACCTCTGCTTAAAGCTATGTATGGATCCTGCCTCCACTACAGGAGGCCTGGTCTCAGACCGGGCCGCGGGGGCGTTGACCCCCGGAACTCTCTCCAGGTAAACTCCAGGTAAACATCGCTTCCCAAACTATTCCACTTACTGACTACTCTGTGGCTGAAGAAATACTTCCTAACATCCCTGTGATTCATCTGTGTCTTCAGCTTCCAACTGTGTCCCCTTGTTACTGTGTCCAATCTCTGGAACATCCTGTCTTTGTCCACCTTGTCAATTCCTCTCAGTATTTTGTATGTCGTTATCATGTCCCCCCTATCTCTCCTGTCCTCCAGTGTCGTCAGGTTGATTTCCCTTAACCTCTCCTCGTAGGACATACCTCTTAGCTCTGGGACTAGTCTTGTTGCAAACCTTTGCACTTTCTCTAGTTTCTTCACGTGCTTGGCTAGGTGTGAGTTCCAAACTGGTGCCGCATACTCCAATATGGGCCTAACGTACACGGTGTACAGGGTCCTGAATGATTCCTTATTAAGATGTCGGAATGCTGTTCTGAGGTTTGCTAGGCACCCATATGCTGCAGCAGTTATTTGGTTGATGTGCGCTTCAGGAGATGTGCCTGGTGTTATACTCACCCCAAGATCTTTTTCCTTGAGTGAGGTTTGTAGTCTCTGACCCCCTAGACTGTACTCCGTCTGCGGCCTTCTTTGCCCTTCCCCAATCTTCATGACTTTGCACTTGGTGGGATTTAACTCCAGGAGCCAATTGCTGGACCAGGTCTGCAGCCTGTCCAGATCCCTTTGTAGTTCTGCCTGGTCTTCGATCGAGTGAATTCTTCTCATCAACTTCACGTCATCTGCAAACAGGGACACCTCAGAGTCTATTCCTTCCGTCATGTCGTTCACAAATACCAGAAACAGCACTGGACCTAGGACTGACCCCTGCGGGACCCCGCTGGTCACAGGTGCCCACTCTGACACCTCGCCACGTACCATGACTCGCTGCTGTCTTCCTGACAAGTATTCCCTGATCCATTGTAGTGCCTTCCCTGTTATCCCTGCTTGGTCCTCCAGTTTTTGCACCAATCTCTTGTGTGGAACTGTGTCAAACGCCTTCTTGCAGTCCAAGAAAATGCAATCCACCCACCCCTCTCTCTCTTGTCTTACTGCTGTCACCATGTCATAGAACTCCAGTAGGTTTGTGACACAGGATTTCCCGTCCCTGAAACCATGTTGGCTGCTGTTGATGAGATCATTCCTTTCTAGGTGTGTGTGTGTGTGTGTGTGTGTGTGTGTGTGTGTGTGTGTGTGTGTGTGTGTGTGTGTGTGTGTGTGTATTCACCTAGTTTAGGTTGCAGGGGTCGATTCCAGGCTCCTGGCCCCGCCTCTTCACTGGTCGCTACTAGGTCACTCTCCCTGAACCGTGAGCTTTATCATACCTCTGCTTAAAGTTATGTATGGATCCTGCCTCCACTACATCGCTTCCCAAACTATTCCACTTCCTGACTACTCTGTGACTGAAGAAATACTTCCTAACATCCCTGTGATTCATCTGTGTCTTCAACTTCCAACTGTGTCTCCTTGGTGCTGTGTCCCAGCTCTGGAACATCCTGTCTTTGTCCACCTTGTCAATTCCTCTCAGTATTTTGTATGTTGTTATCATGTCTCCCCTATCTCTCCTGTCTTCCAGTGTCGTCAGGTCGATTTCCCTTAACCTCTCCTCGTAGGACATACCCCTTAGCTCTGGGACTAGTCTTGTTGCAAACCATTGTACTTTCTCTAGTTTCTTTACGTGCTTGGCTAGGTGTGGGTTCAAAACTGGTGCCGCATACTCCAATATGGACCTAATGTACGTACGTGTGTGTGTGTGTGTGTGTGTGTGTGTGTGTGTGTGTGTGTGTGTGTGTGTGTGTGTGTGTGTGTGTGTGTGTGTGTGTGTGTGTGTGTGTGTGTGTGTATGTGTGTGTGTGACTCAACAATCAATATTTGTACCAATAACTCACTACAGTTGTGACCGGGTGAGGAAGTGTGAATTGCTCATTACTCAATAATTTGTTCATGACTGTAGCCATGTATAAATGTAAGTAACCATTCTTACAGTATTTATTACCTTTGTACCTAGTTCAGCTATCAAAACTTTGGGGGCCCAGTCCCTGGACCCATTACGTGCCTCTGTAATCTGAAAATGCTTTTGTAACTTGTCATGATTGTGACCAGACCTGCCTGGAGTTCATTACCTTTGTAAATTGTGAGTTCATTACCTTTGTAATTATGAGTTCATTACCTCTGTAACTTGCTCAGCTATCAAAACTTTGGAGTCCAGTCCCTGGACCCATTATGTACCTCTGTAATCTTTTGACTACTGCCCACAGGATAGGTATGGGGTGCATAACAAACATATTAAATTAAATTAATAAAGGTTAGTTTGAGAGATTTAAGAATTGTAGTAGCATACACAGTGTGGTAAGGCATGGAGAGGCTGCCAGTTTGGACACAAAAGCGGCTGAAAAATATGTGCAGGAATTCAAGGAGTACATAGACAATGAAAAATTAAAACCCCAACAAGTGTTCAATTGTGACAAAACAGGCCTGTTTTGGAAGATAATGCCAAACAGGACCTACAGTACACAGGAGGATAAAGCACTGCCAGGACACAAGCCTATGAAAGAGAGGGTAACTCTCATGTTGTGTAGCAATGCTAGTGGGGATTGCAAAGTGAAGCCTCTAGTCGTGTATCACTCTGAAACTCCCAGTGAGTTCAAGAAAAACAATGTCATCAAGGCTAATTTGTGTGTGATGTGGAGGGCAAACAGTAAGGCATGGGTCACTATGATTAGTTTTATCATGTGCTAGGACCCACTGTGAAAAATTACCTCCTGGAAAATAAATTGAACCTCAAGTGCCTCCTGGTATTAAACAATGCTCCTGCTCATCCTTCAGAGTTGCCAGAGCGAATTTCGGGGGACTTGCCTCCTAATAAGACTCCTCTCCTCCAGCCCATGGACCAGCAGGCCATTTCAAATTTCAAAAAACTGCACACCAAAGAAGTGTTTCAAAAGTGCTTTGAAGTGACCTCAGACACTGAATTGACCCTAAGAGACTTCTGGAAAAATCACTTTAGTATCCTCAATTTCATAAACCTTATAGGTAAGGCTTGGGAGGAAGTGACTAACAGGACCTTGAATTCTGCTTGGAGGAAATTGTGGCCACAATGTGTACAAGAGAGGGATTTTAAAGGGTTTGGGGCTAACCCTGAGGAGCCTATGCCAGTTGTAGAATCTATTGTGGCAATGGGGAAGTCCATGGGGTTGGAGGTTTGTGGGGAGCATGTGGAGGAGTTGGTGGAGGACGACAATGAAGAACTAACCACTGATGAGCTGAAAGAGCATCTTCAACAGCAAGAGACCACAACTGAGGAAATTGCTTCAGAGAAGGGGAGAGAGAAATGGAGGAAGTGGCCTTCTTCAACGATTAAGGAAATTTGTGCAAAGTGGGTTGACGTGCAAATCTTTATGGATGAAAATCATCCTGACACAGCTATTGCAAGCCATGCTGGTGACTTTTACAATGACAATGTTGTGGCCCATTTTAGTAAAATCTTAAAGGAATACAAGGTACAGAGCTCTATGGACAGATTTTTGGTGTGACAGAGGTCCAGTGACTCTGAGTTGTTCCCAGTGGCATTAAAAAAAGAAGGGAAGTAACCCCAGAAGAGGACTTGGTACCTAAAGTTCTCATGAAAGGGGATTTCCCTTCCTAATAATAATACACCTCCATCTCCCCTCCTCCCATCTCATCACTCATCACTACATCTTCAATAAAGGTAAGTGTCACTTATTCTTCATTTAGTACAGTATTTATTGTGCATGTATCCTTGCTTTTCTGTGTAGGAAAATATATATTTCATGTGAAAAAAATTGTTTTTTATACTTTTGGGTGTCTGGAACAGATTAATTGGATTTCCATTATTTCTTGTGGGGAAAATTAATTTGACTAAAGACAAGCTCTCTGGAATGGATTAATATCGTTGGTCAAGGGTCCACTGTACATGATGTAAAAAGCAACAAAAAAAAAAAAAAAAAAAAAAAATGAGAAGTTGAAGAATGAGAAACATGTACAATATGTGGGGATCTTTACAGATACCCAGATGTTGAAGAATAGGAACCTTTATAGATGCTCAGATGTTGAAGAATAAGGACCTTTATAGATACCCAGATGCTGAAGAATAAGGACCCTTTATAGATACCCAGATGTTGAAGAATAAGGACCTTTATAGATACCCGGATGCTGAAGAATAAGGACCTTTATAGACACCCAGATGTTGATGAATAAGGACCTTTATAGATACCCAGATGCTGAAGAATAAGGACCTTTATAGATACCCGGATGTTGATGAATAAGGACCTTTATAGATACCCAGATGCTGAAGAATAAGGACCTTTATAGACACCCAGATGTTGATGAATAAGGACCTTTATAGATACCCAGATGCTGAAGAATAAGGACCTTTATAGATACCCAGAAGTTGAAGAATAGGTACCTTTATATACAGTAGGGCCCTACTTATACAGCAGGTTAGGTTCCAGGTTGCTGCTGGAAAGCAGAACGCCATTTTTTCCCACTTATAAATGCATATAAATGCCAGATAACAAGTTTACACTAACATATATTAAGTTAGCAATAGAACTAGGCATTAAAAAGTAAAATACACACACAGTACACTCATTCTTTACTTCAAAATATTAGTAGTCTTAATGTAGGGCAAAAGGTAAGTAGCATTTACAGTAAGAAGTCAGGTGTGGTAACTCTCATGGCCACCACACCCACACATACTATACTACAATGCTTAAAGCTCCCTAAAGCAATAAAATGCACATACAGTACACTCAATATTTACCTTAAAATAGGGTTGACCGTTGCAACCCCAAATCCTGAGGTGTCTCGTGGTGTTGCAAAACATTTGAAAAAAAAAAAAAATTTTTTCTTATGAAATAATAGAGAATTTTTCCCCATAGTAATTTGATTGAAAACTTATGAAATTACGCTCCTGCGAAGTTAGCGATCTTGGTGATATATAGGCATTGGCGATTTTGCAGATTTTGAGCCCTATTTTCAGCTAATTTCATTATTCCAGTCGACCAAACTCATAGCTATTTCTTTAGAACTCCATTTTGTTTATCAAGTGAGTACAAGAAACTGCCCATTTATTGATTTCAACTACCCAATAAAGTGGTCAGAAACTGGCAATTTGGCTAATTTCACGCAAATTAAAAAAGATGCTAATTTCAATATAAGGTCCAGAATTAACAATGCAGACATTCCTGGCACTAAAATAACATATCCTCTGTTCATCAGTCACGTCTCCAGGCCCCTCTTATATTGCTATTATATTACTATTTTGATTTTTTATTCACACAAAAAATGGAAGATTTACTGTTATGCAGATTACCGCATTATTGTAAAAATGGTATAAATAATATCAGTGCACTAGTGAAAGAATATTCAATTTTCTAGTTGACATGTATTGGACATGTGGTGTGATTTGCTTACTCTTGAACATTGGTAAAAATCAAACATTTCTGCTACTTTGAGCTCAATTTCAAGGTTGTTTTCATTGTGAAACTAATCAAAATCATCTCTGCTTGTGTAACATGCTTTCCATTCTATCAAATGAGACCAAGAAAACAAGAATACAACCATAAATACCATACAAAAATACACCTCAAATTCGGCATTTTAATCCAAAAACATGGTCGGAGTTTTTTCTCATTAAGCACTACGTGCTGCAGGATTTTTTTTATACAGTGCACACTGACCACACATACCCATTCTCTCACAAGTGGGCCCACAAGCTTTCTCCTACTTGATTTGAAGCTGCTAGAATTATTGAGTATATATACATCCGAAACATTGGCTCGTCAGATGAACGTATACGGCCGAAACAGTCAGAATTAATGGTCTTAATGTAAGGTGAGAGGTGAAAAGTATTTATTTGTAGAAAGTTGAGTGGGAGGTATGGCATCCTGCCTCGCCACTTACACCTACTACAACAGTAAACTCCCTAGAGCGATAAAATACATATACAGTACACTCATTAACTGCCTTAAAATATTTGTAGTCTTAATGTAGTGTGAGAGGTGAGTTTTATTCGTAGTAAGTCAGGTTGGGAAGTATGGGTAGCCAGGAAGGGCAACCCTCACCACACCACCCCACCCACACGTAATGTAAACAAACCAGGCGAACACATTTGGTTTTCATCACTTGACACTGAGAACAAGTTGTTTCCACAGTAGTGTTCCTCCAGGGTAGTGTTATTCCAGGTAGAGTTCTTCCTGGGTAATGTTTCCCAAGGGTTGTTTTCCTCCAGGGTAGGGTTATTCCAGGGAACTGATCCTTCAGTTCCCTGGGGTAGTGTTCCTCCAGTGTAGTGTTCTTCCAGTGTAGTGTTCTACAAGGATAAGTGTTCTTTCTAGGTAGTGTTTCCCGAGGGTCGTATTCCTGGGGGGTAGTGTTCCTCCAAGGAAGTGTTCTTCCAGGGTAGTGTTCCTCCAAAGTAGTGTTCTTCCAGGGAAGTGCTCCTCCAGGGTAGTATTCCTCCAAGGTAGTGTTCCCCCAGGGTAGTGTTCCTCCAGGGTAGTGTTCCTCCAAGGTAGTGTTCTTCTAGGGTAGTGTTCCTCTAGGGTAGTGTTCCTTCAAGGTAGTGTTCCTCCAAAGTAGTGTTCTTTTGGGTATTATTTCTGCAGGGTAGCATTTTTCTAGAGGGTAGTGATCATCCAGGGTAGTTTTCCTCCAGGGTAGTTTTCCTCCAGGGCAGTGTTCCTGCAGTGTAGTGTTCCTCCAAGGCAGTGTTCTTTCAGGCTAATGTTCCTCCAGTGTAATGTTCCTCCAGGGTGTTGTTCTTCCAAGTTAGTATTTCCCGAGGATAGTGTTCCTCAAGGGCAGTGTTCCACCAGGGTAGTGTTCCTAAAGAGTAGTGTTCCAGCAGGGAAGTTTTCCACCAGGGCAGTGTTCCACCAGGGTAGTGTTATAAAAGGGCAGTGTTCCTCCAGGGTAGTGTTTCACCAAAGCAGTGCTCCTCCAGGGTGGTGTTCCTAGATGGTTGTGTTCCTCCAGGGTAGTGTTATACAAGGGCAGTGTTCCTCCAGGGCAGTGTTCCTCTTGGGTAGTGTTCCACCAGGACAGTGATCCACCAGTGCAGTGTTAGACCAGGGAAGTGTTCCACCAGGGTTGTGTTCCACCAGGGCAGTGTTCTTCAGGGCAGTGATCCTCTAGGGTTACCTGGAGTTTACCTGGAGAGGTTTCGGGGGTCAACGCCCCCACGGCCCGGTGGATCAGGGTCTGATTAACCAGGCTGTTACTGCTGGCTGCACGCAAGCTGTCATACGAACCACAGCCCGGTTGGTCAGGTACTGACTTTTGGTGCCTGTCCAGTGCCTTCTTGAAGACAGCCAGGGGTCTATTTGTAATCCCCCTTATGTATGCTGGGAGGCAATTGAACAGTCTTGGGCCCTGGACACTTACTGTGTTGTCTCCCAGTGTACTCATGGCACCCCTGCTTATCATCAAGGGAATGTTGCATCTCCTGCTGAGTCTTTTGCTTTCATATGGAGTGATTTTCGTGTGCAAGTTTGGTACCAATCCCTCCAGGACCTTCCAAGTGTATATTATTACGTATCTCTCACCTGCGTTCGAGGGAACACAGATCAAGGACCTTCAACCGTTCCCAGTAGTTTAGGTGCCTTATCGCACTTACGTGTGCCATGAAAGTTCTTTGTACACTCTCCACATTTGCAATGCCGCCAGCCTTGAAGGGGGCTGTTAGCGTACAGCAGTATTCCAGCCTAGAGAGCACAAGCAATTTGAAGAGAATCATGGGCTTGGCATCCCTAGTTTTGAAGGTTCTCATTATCCATCCTATCATTTTCCTAGTGGATAAGGTAGATACATTGTTTTGGTCTTTGAAGGCGAGATCCTCTGGCATTATCACTTGCAGGTCCTTCACATTACTTTTCCTCTCTATTGTATGGTTAGAATTTATTGTATACCCTGACAAATTTTTAATTTCTTCAAGGTTTCCATATCTGAGCAGTTGAAATTCCTCCTTGTTGAACTTCATATTGTTTTGAGTGGCCCATTCGAATATTTGGTTGATGTCCGCTTGGAGTCTCGCAGTGTCTTCGATGGAGGTCACTGCCATAGTGATCCAGGTGTCATCCGCAAAGGAAGACATGGAGCTATGGCTTACATCTCTGTCTATGTCAGAAATGAGGATGAGGAATAGAATGGGAGAGTGTACCATGCCTTGTGGAACAGAGCTTTTTACCATGGCTGCCTGGGACTTTACTCTGTTTACTATTACTCTGTGTTCTATTTGTCAGAAGTTGTAGATCCATCTACCAACTTTTCACATTATTCCTTTAACCCGCATTTTGTGTGCTATTACACCATGGTCACACTTGTCGAAATCTTTTGCAAAGTCTGTGTATACTACATCTGTATTTCGTTTATCCTCTACAGCATCCAGGACCTTGTCATAGTTGTCCAGTAGCTGGGACAGGCAGGAGCGACCTGCTCTAAACCCATATTGCCCTGGGTTGTGTAACTGATGGGTATCTAGGTGGTTGGCTATCTCAAAGATTTTTATGATATGGGATGTTAGTGCTATCTGTCTGTAGTACTTTGCAATTGCTTTACTGCCACCTTTGTGGAGTGAGGCTATGTTGTTTTTAGTGTGTGTGGAATGACCCCTGTGTCCATGCTCCTTCTCCATAAAATGCTGAAGGCACGCAATAGGGATTTCTTGCAATTCTTGATGAGCAAAGAGTTCCACGAGTCTGGGCCTGGGGCAGAGTGCATGGGCATGTCATTAATTGCCTCTTCAAAATCTTGTGGAGTAACAATAACATCCAAGAGTTTGGGGATGACCAAATTTTGGGTTTCGTTCATAAAGAATTCATTTGGATTGTCGACCCTTAGAGTGGGCAATGGATTTCTGAACACTTAGTCATATTAGGACTTTAGTATCTCACCCATTTCTTAGCTATCATCTGTGTATGTCCCATCCCGCTTAAGCAGAGGCCCAATACTGGATGTGTTTTCTCCTTAGATTTGGCATAAGATAAGAAGTATTTTTTTTTTTCAATTTCCTTTATGGCTTTTAGTTCTTCCTGTGATTCTTGCTTCTATAAGATTCCTTCAGCTTAAGTTTGATATTTGCAATTTCATTGACTAGTGCTTCCCTTTGTATTTCAGATATACTGACCCCACTCAGCAGCTCTGTGACTCTTCGCCTTCGTCTGTATAGGGAACATCTCTCTCTTTCTAGTTTACATCTTCTCTTTCTTTTTCTTAATAGAATGTGTCTTGAGTGTTAAACAAGGGTAGTGTTCGACAAGAGTAGTGTTCGTCCTGGGCAGTGTTCCTCCAGTTTAGTGTTCCTTCAGGGTAGTGTTCCACCAGGGTAGTGTTCCTCCAGGGCAATGATCCTCCAGGCTAGTGTACCTCCAATTCGGTATTCCTTGAGGGTAATGTTGCTCCAGGGTAGTGTTCCTCCAATTCAGTGTTTTTCTGGGGCAGTGTTCTTAGAGTGTGGTGTTACTCCATGGTAGTGTTGCTCCAGGGTAGTGTTTCTTCAAGGCAGTGATCAACCACAGTAGTGTTCCTCCAGGGTAGTGTTCCTTAAGAGCAGTGTTCCTCCAGGTAATGTTATTCCAAGGTAGTGTTTCCCAAGAGTTGCTTTCGTCCAGGATAGTGCTCTTCCAGGGTTGTGATCCTCCACGGTAGTGATCCTACCCAGGTGTTGTCTTATTCATCAGTATTGATACCCAGGAGTTGTACATGAGTCTTATTCATCGATATTGATACAAAGGTATTGTACATGAGTCTTATTCATCAATGTTGATACCCAGGCATTATACATGAGTCTTTCATCAATACTGATACCCAGGTGTTGTACACGAGTCTTATTCATCAATATTGATACCCAGGTGTTGTACATGAGTCTTATTCATCAATATTGATACCCAGGTGTTGTACATGAGTCTTATTCATCAATATTGATACCCAGGTGTTGTACATGAGTCTTATTCATCAATATTGATACCCAGGTGTTGTACATGAGTCTTATTCATCAATATTGATACCCAGGTGTTGTACATGAGTCTTATTCATCAATATTGATACCCAGGTGTTGTACATGAGTCTTATTCATCAATATTGATACCCAGGTGTTGTACATGAGTCTTATTCATCAATATTGATACCCAGGTGTTGTACATGAGTCTTATTCATCAATATTGATACCCAGGTGTTGTACATGAGTCTTATTCATCAATATTGATACCCAGGTGTTGTACATGAGTCTTATTCATCAATATTGATACCCAGGTGTTGTACATGAGTCTTATTCATCAATATTGATACCCAGGTGTTGTACATGAGTCTTATTCATCAATATTGATACCCAGGTGTTGTACATGAGTCTTATTCATCAGCAAGAACAACAGTATCAGCAGCAGCAACAACAACAACAGCAGCAGCAGCAACAACAGCACCAGCAACAACAACAACAACAACAACAACAACAACAACAGCAACAGTAACAACAGGAACAGTAACAGCAGCAACAGCAACAACAGCACCAGCAACAACAACAACAACAACAACAACAACAACAACAGTAACAGCAACAGTAACAGCAGCAACAGCAACAACAGCACCAGCAACAACAACAGCAACAACAACAGTAACAACAGTAACAGCAGCAACAGCAGCAACAGCATCAGCAACAACAACAACAGCAACGACAACAGTAACAACAGTAACAGCAGCAACAGCAGTAGCAACAGCTGGGTTTCCATTAAGCTCCTAACATCACAGTATATGTGCCATAATACACTATGGCTGATCATCAAGTGTTTAATGGATGTAGACTTGTCAAGGCTGTTAAGATCTGTGCCAGAAATGTCTTGTATAAGACATTTGTCTGGGGAACCCCAGACAAACCTGCCAGTATGAAGCTGGATCATTACTTAAAACATATAAATGTTCCAGTAACATCTAAAACCTTTGACAAAACACAAAAAGAGATAATTAACAAGAGTCCAGATGGATCAGAGTTTGATGTGTCACTGTTGTATCTTAGAATCAAACTCGCCTGTAAGCATTTAGCTCCATTCAGTGATCAAAAATGGTTCACTAAAGGTAACGTAATGGAGTATTACATTACTGCAATAAAGAACATGAGGAACAATGTTCTTCATGGTCAACTTGCAGTTACTGATGAAAAATATGAAGAAAGCTTAAAAAATATTCAGGAGTTCTTAACTGGTTGTCTTGAGACATCTGGAGAGAAGTATGGGAGAGACCAGGATGAAGTGAACAAGGAAGTCACACAGATGAATGATGTCCTGGATAAAATCACGACAGAGATTCTTGTAGCGAATGACATACTAATGTATTGTAGTGATGAGGTGAAGCATCATATGATTAATGAGAGTCGTGACAAACTTAAGGAGATCTTCCAAAGTATCAGTTATGTCAACCCGGTGTCTTTTATCACTAGTAACTTGAAACTTAAAGTAGACAAAATCTTTGTAGATATTGAGGTCAAACATGGACAACGTGGAGGTCAAGGTCAACATATAAGTTATCAACACCTTCTTAAACTTGTTCAGACTACACAGTACCATCATCTACATGCAGTGTCTCACAACAACAAGGTACATCTACTCCCCCACATATAATACTGGTTGAAGGTGTGGCTGGCAGTAGCAAGACTACTCTAGTGACTTTAGTAATAGATGAATGGACTCAGGGAGGCCAAGGTAATATTAGTGACTTAGATAATTACGAGCCTCTACTGTGGGTACAGTGCCGGGACCCAACAATGACCTGCTACAAGCAACTCCTGGACAGACTGATGCCAGAAGTTGCTATAAAATTCAAGGAAATTCTTCCAAAACTGATGAAGCTTAGCAAGATCTTAATTATAATTAACAGCCTTGATGAAGACAATGAAAGTTCTAGAACACTAGTCCAGAGTCTATTGCAAGAATTTAAGTACTGTTCGAATATTGCTTTTCTGTGCACTTCACAACCAGATAAAGTTGAGAACTTTAGGAGAACAATCCCTGCAGAGTATACTGTGCAACATGCAACACTACAGGGTATATCTAGGACAAATGTAATACAATTCGTGCGTCTGAACCACCAGGAAATAACCAAACAAACAGGGAATAACAGAAATACTGAAGAACTTTTAACAAAGGTGAAGAAGTTAGAAGTACTTCAAGAACACTTAAGACTACCAATGAATCTGATTCTTATGATATACATCTGGGACCAAGACCCTGACCAGCTAAACTTAACATCTGTCACTCACACGGAGCTATATTATAATATTCATCAACTGTGTAAACACAAGTTAATACAGAGGCTGACAAACGATCAAGATACAAAGAATATGTATGACAAGGATTTAACTGATAACATAAACACAATGTTGATGCATATATACAAGACATCACTGGAAACTCTTTCACGTGATCAGTTAAATTTTGAAGTAAGCACTGTAGATAAACTGGTAACAACCTACAAACAATTGTGTTTACCTTATAAAGAAGTGTTGTCAGCGTTCCTTTGTTTAAGACCAAGGGGGTGGCACAGCCATATACTACTCAGACCAACTAGAATGTATCACTAATACTTGCACAAGGGATGAACATGGGGAATATATAATAGCTAAATTCAAATCCAAATACCTACAAAAACCTCTCACATTGATAAACATCTACAGAGTTCCACAGTCAAACATTAGCCAATTTAGTCAAAACCTAGGAAGTATGATAACTGATGCACGCTTGAACAAAGATCACTTACTACTCTCAGGTGACTTCAATATAAATCTCCTGCAAGACCAGGACCCACACGTTACTGAATTCACAAACACAATGAGTAACTGTATGTTACTACCAACAGTAACAAAACCTACAAGAGTTACAGAGACTAGTGTTTCCCTACTTGACCACATCTGGACCAACACCATATCCCCTTTAAAATCAGGCATAATTACAGATAATACCACAGACCACTACCCTACGTTCCTCATAACAACTCTTGGTAAACTACCCCAAGACACTACTAAAGTCACCTTCAGACTTCACAATGAGGCAGCCATTAATAACTTCACAACAGCAATAGCAAACATAGATTGGCATACTGAGCTAGAAATCTATACAGATATTGACGAATGTATTAATAATTTTCTAAAAAAAAAAACAATACCTCTATAACAAGCACTGCCCTAAAAAAAACTAAACAGATGACAGCAAAGAGACTGAACAGTCCCTGGCTAACACCCAGCATTCTCAAATCCATAAATACAAAACACCGATATGAAAAACAGTACAGAATGGGTCACATAACCAGAGACCAAACAAAACGTTACTCGTCAATCCTAACCAGCCTGATAAGAAGGGCAAAAAAATTGTATTATGAGAACAGATTATCCAACTTACGAGGTGATATAAAAAAGACCTGGAAAACCCTATCAGAAATTCTGGGAACAAAAAAGATATCACGAAATAGCGAAATAAAATTAGCAAAATCAGATGAACCCCAACTCCCACCAACAGAAACAGCAAACAGACTCAATGATTTCTTCTCCACTATAGTACAAAACCTTGCCAATAAAATCCCAAGCTCAGATACCCCACCAAATGACTACCTCACCGGCAACTACCCGAACACACTGTTCCTAGCTCCGACTAACCCATACGAAGTCTCCCTTATTATCAACCACCCTTTATATACAAAAAAGTGTCACAAGTGCTATCACCAATCATTGCAACACTTTAACAAATCCATTGAATCCTCCACCTTCCCTACAGTACTCAAAATAGCAAGGGTCACCCCGATCCACAAAGGAGGAGACCAAACAGAGTTGAATAACTATAGGCCAATATCCAACTTACACCCTCTCTCAAAAATCTTCAAAAAATTAATTCATAAACGAATCTACTCCTACCTTATCTCCCAAAACATACTCAACCCCTGCCAATTTGGATTCAGGCCTAATAAAAATACTAATGATGCTATTATACACATGCTAGAACATATATACACTGCAATAGAGAAAAAAGAAGTCCCACTGGGGATCTTCATTGACTTACGTAAAGCTTTTGATACAGTTGACCATGACTTGCTCCACGTAAAATTGTCACACTATGGTATAAGAGGGCACTCCCTCAACTACCTCAAGTCATACCTCAGCAACAGAAGCCAATATGTGTACGCAAATGGGGCAAACTCTTCTGCGCAACCAATTACAGTTGGTGTCCCACAGGGAAGTGTCCTTGGCCCTCTTCTCTTTCTCCTATACATAAATGACCTTCCAAATGCTTCGCAATTACTCAAACCCACACTATTTGCAGATGACACTACATACGTCTTCTCTCACCCGAGCCCAGTCACGCTAGCTAATACAGTGGACCCCCGCATAACGATTACCTCCAAATGCGATCAATTATGTAAGTGTATTTATGTAAGTGCATTTGTACGTGTATGTTTGGGGGTCTGAAATGGACTAATCTACTTCACAATATTCCTTATGGGAATAAATTCGGTCAGTACTGGCACCTGAACATACTTATCGAGTGAAAAAATATCGTTAACCGGGGGTCCACTGTACTGTAAATACCGAATTACAGAAAATATCTACCTGGATGAGGACTAACAAACTTACACTAAACATTGACAAAACCTACTTCATTCAGTTTGGTAACAGAGCTACAGATGTCCCTCTTAACATAATGATAAACGGATCACCTATCACAAAACTAACAGAGGGAAAATTCTTAGGAATCCACCTTGATAATAGACTCAAATTTCATACACATATACAACAAATTTCTAAGAAAATTTCCAAGACTGTAGGCATACTATCGAAGATACGGTACTATGTTCCACAGTCAGCCCTCCTGGCCCTATATCACTCTCTTATTTACCCCTATCTCACCTATGGAATTTGTGCATGGGGCTCAACAACAATTAACCATCTCAGACCAAACAAAAGGCTGCAGTTAGAATGATAACAAATTCTCACTACAGGCAGCACACTCCACCAATATTCAATACACTAAACCTACTCACCATACAAAACATCCATACTTATTACTGCACCTATTACATACATAGAACACTTAACTCTGATATTAACCTTCCCCTCAAACATCTCCTTGCCAACCTCAACAGAACACATGACCATAACACAAGGCACAGATCACTCTTTGATATTCCTCGTGTCCATCTCACACTATGCAAAAACTCAATGCACATAAAAGGCCCTAAAATCTGGAATTCATTACCTGTAAATATAAAAGAAACACTACCTGTTTATAAATTCAAGTCTCTTCTCAAAGATCACTTACTCACCCAAAACCAAATAAATACTGAATAACTGAACCTTATAAATTGTATATCTTAAATGTTTCTCACAATTATATCACATAAATGTTAAACCTAAAACCGAATCTAACTATTATTTTTTAAATACACTACCTAACAGAATCCTTCATATGACTGAATGCAACCATATGACCTGTCTTTGTAATACTCACTTGTGCTTTATAGTTATCTGTTTACATTAATGTTTTATCACTGATTTCATCATTGCTTAGTTAATCTTAAGTTAATTTTAAGCCAGCCCGTAATGGCTTTGGCATGCTGCTCTTATCTGTATTTTTTTGTACCTCTGTATGTGTGCTCAAATTGGAAATAAATAAATAAATAAATAAATAAACATGGACGATGCTGGGGATCAAGGAGCGGTACTCAGCTCCTCACAAGGGAATACAAGACTACTTCGCTGCTTTCTATATTGTGAACAATCTTAACAACGCACAGTATTCTACACCTACACCTGCCTCAGTTACACCTGCCACACCTGTCAGTATCAGGGGACCATTAGAAGAGAGTATCAGGTCAGGTGTGGTAGACATGAACAAGTACCAGAATGTTCTGATACATGTGGCTGGGCTGCTGCACCTGGTACTAGACCAGGTACCTAAGACACCTGCACGGGAAGTGGTTCGTCTCCTACAAGAGTCTGGTATGAGACAACAACCAGTGTCTCGACCTCCTTGACAACACTAACATGTCTCCAGTAATTGTCAAATATCTGGCTTCTTCAATACTGAGAAAACAATTAAGGTTCGTGATAAACGTGTGAGAAGCTACCCTGCTCTCCTGCCACACCTCAGCTCCTGCAAGGTGGAGATTACTATCCTTGGTGACCTATCTGACCTGCCTGACCTGCTGGTTGCCCTCACCCACCACCACTGTACACACCTGGTACTGCACAACCACTACAGCCGTGTTGACTGTAGTAGTGGTGCAGCTACTGCAAGCCAACACGGCTTGCAGTAGCTGAGTCAGGGTGATTTTCATCCATAAAGGTTTGCAGTTCAACCCACTTTGCACGCATTTCCTTAATCTTTTTTTTTCAATTCCATACTAATTCTTGCCCTTTTTACCACAGGGATGCACTAGAAGCTTCCTTGGGGTCACCATGGACCCCAAGAAAGATACTAGTGACTTATTTTGCAGTTACAAGCACTAAAAACACTGGGATAATGTGAAATGTACTGAATGAATGCGTAGATGCGACCGCACTGGCTGGCTTGTAAACACTGGTGCTGAGGCCACACGTGGGACACGTCCCAGACGAATCACGTAAGGCGAGTTTTTTATTATCGTGAGGCGAGGCAAAATTTTTGCATTCAAATGCTTCATATGGCAGATTTAACGTAACGTGATGCGTTCGCAAGGCAGGGCTCCACTCTATGTATATTTTTTATTTTTTTTATTATCACACTGGCCGATTCCCACCAAGGCAGGGTGGCCCGAAAAAGAAAAACTTTCACCATCATTCACTCCATCACTGTCTTGCCAGAAGGGTGCATTACACAACAGTTTTTAAACTGCAACATTAACACCCCTCCTTCAGAGTGCAGGCACTGTACTTCCCATCTCCAGGACTCAAGTCCGGCTTGCCGGTTTCCCTGAATCCCTTCATAAATGTTACTTTGCTCACACTCCAACAGCACGTCAAGTATTAAAAACCATTTGTCTCCATTCACTCCTATCAAACACGCTCACACATGCCTGCTGGAAGTCCAAGCCCCTCGCACACAAAACCTCCTTTACCCCCTCCCTCCAACCTTTCCTAGGCCAACCCCTACCCCGCCTTCCTTCCACTACAGACTGATACACTCTTGAAGTCATTCTGTTTCGCTCCATTCTCTCTACATGTCCGAACCACCTCAACAACCCTTCCTCAGCCCTCTGGACAACAGTTTTGGTAATCCCGCACCTCCTCCTAACTTCCAAACTACGAATTCTCTGCATTATATTTACACAACACATTGCCCTCAGACATGACATCTCCACTGCCTACAGCCTTCTCCTCGCTGAAACATTCATCACCCACGCTTCACAACCATATAAGAGCGTTGGTAAAACTATACTCTCATACATTCCCCTCTTTGCCTCCAAGGACAAAGTTCTTTGTCTCCACAGACTCCTAAGTGCACCACTCACTCTTTTTCCCTCATCAATTCTATGATTCACCTCATCTTTCATAGACCCATCCGCTGACACGTCCACTCCCAAATATCTGAATACGTTCACCTCCTCCATACTCTCTCCCTCCAATCTGATATCCAATCTTTCATCACCTAATCTTTTTGTTATCCTCATAACCTTACTCTTTCCTGTATTCACCTTTAATTTTCTTCTTTTGCACACCCTACCAAATTCATCCACCAATCTCTGCAACTTCTCTTCAGAATCTCCCAAGAGCACAGTGTCATCAGCAAAGAGCAGCTGTGACAACTCCCACTTTGTGTGTGATTCTTTATCTTTTAACTCCACGCCTCTTGCCAAGACCCTCGCATTTACTTCTCTTACAACCCCATCTATAAATATATTAAACAACGACGGTGACATCACACATCCTTGTCTAAGGCCTACTTTTACTAGGAAAAAATTTCCCTCTTTCCTACATACTCTAACTTGAGCCTCACTATCCTCGTAAAAACTCTTCACTGCTTTGTATATATATATATATATATATATATATATATATATATATATATATATAGGACCCCACTTATATGGCTGGTTAGGTTCCAGGCTACCGCCGTAAAGCGGAAACCGCCATGAAGTGGAACACCCTTTTTTTCCACTTACAAATGCATACAAACACTAGATAACAAGTTTACACTAACATATATTAAGTTAGCAATAGAACCAGGCATCAAAAAACAATAAAAAAGTAAAATACCCACATAGTGCACTCATTACTTACCTTAAAATATTTATAGTCTTAATCAAGTAGTATTTATTGTAAGAAATCAAGTGTGGTATGTATGGTAGTCAGCCAGGCTACCATACCAGGCCACCCCACCCACACATACAATTCTATGATATTTAAGCATCCCAGAGCGATAAAATGTAGATACAGTTCACTCATTACTTACCTTAAAATATAGGGTGAGATGAGTAGTATTTATTGTAAAAAATCAAGTGTGGTATGTATGGTAGTCAGCCAGGCTACCATACCAGGCCAACCCACCTACACATAATATTCTATTACATTTAAGCATCCCAGAGCGATAAAATGTATATACAGTTCACTCATTACTTACCTTAAAATATTTGTAGTCTTAATGTAGGGTCAGGAGTAAGTAAATGAGATAAAACGAATAAATGAGAGAGAGAAAGAATGAGTGCATGAGAGTACAGGCGCAGAGTTATGTAAACAAACCAGGCGAAGGTAAGTTTTGTAAACAAAGTGTACACGTCTGGTTTGTGTACAAGTTACATTGTGTACAGGTTGTCTCTACATTGATATGGTAGAATAAATAAAGAAGAACACTCCCATTCTCATGTAACATCATTTTGAGAAGAAATGAAGCTCTGAGTGAAGGCAATGGAAATAAGGCACTCTGACTTTTTTGGGTTATCCTAGGTTCTCTACACATATGTTGTTATGTATGATAATCTATGTAACTGTATTTGTGTATACCTGAATAAACTTACTTACATACATACGAAAGGAATAATTTTCTACAGTTACCCCGAGTAACACATTCTCTCTTATAGGTTAGAGAAAATGTTATTCTTGGCGTCACTTGTACAAGTTATCTGGCTACCACATCTCATATTTATGTTTATTTATTCAATTGTAGGGTGTATTTATCATCTTTTTATGTTATGTATCGTGTTTATTATATAATTTTGAAAAAAATATCATGGATGGATTAATGAAAATGTGTATATTAACGTAATATACGACATTTAATGAGACTGGGTGATTATTATTATTATTATTATTACCATTTCTAATATGGCGTCACTTGTGCAAGTCGTCTGCTACCACATCTCACATTTATGTTTATTTATTCTATTGTGGGATGTATTTATCATCTTTTTATGTTATGTATCGTGTTTATTATATAATTTTGAAAAAATATCATAGATGGATTAATGAAAATGTGTATTTAACGTAATATACGACATTTAAATGAGACTCGATGATTATTATTATCATTACTAATATGACGTCTGGAGACATAAGACACTCTTACTGATTTTAATGTGTACCTGCATGCCAGCACAGTATGTAAGTTTATTTAAGTACAGGTATACATAAGTATAATTATCAGAGTATATATAAAATATGAAATAACTTTTAAAAACATTTGAAATTTTGGAGTTTCCAGACAAAATGGAGAGACTTAGTGCTTACTGAGCTCACAAAGAATGTAAACAAACAGGGTGGGGCGCGGTGACCGTATTAGAAAGTCAGGTGGGGGGAGCCGAATAGCGAGTTTTGGTCATAATTTGAAATGACCGTATTAGCGGAACACCGTAAAGTGAAACGCCATAAAGCAGGGCCCTGCTGTATATATAATATATATATATATATATATATATATATATATATATATATATATATATATATATATATATATATACATATATACAGTGGACCCCCGCATAGCGACCTTAATCCGTGCAAGAGGGCTGGCTGTTATGCGAAATGTTCGGTATGTGAATGAATTTTCCCCATAAGAAATAATGGAAATAAAATTAATCCGTGCAAGACACCCAAAAGTATGAAAAAATTTTTTTTTACCACATGAAATGTTAATTTTAGTACACACAAACTGAAAAAGGCATGCACAATTACATGACACTTACTTTTATTGAAGATCTGGTGATGATTGATGGGATGGGAGGAGGGGAGAGAGAGTGTTAGTGTTTAGAAGGGGAATCCCCTTCCATTAAGACTTGAGGTGTCGAGTCCTTTTCTGGGGTTACTTCCCTTCTTCTTTTAATGCCACTAGGACCAGCTTCAGAGTCACTGGACTTCTTTCGCACAACATATCTGTCCATAGTGGCCTGTACCTCTCGTTCCTTTATGATTTGTCTAAAGTGGTTCACAACATTGTCATTGTAACAGTCACCAGCACGGCTTGCAATAGCTGTGTGAGGGTGATTTTCATCAAAAAAGGTTTGCACTTCAAGCCATTTTGCACACATTTCCTTAATCTTTGAAGTAGGCAATTCCTTCAATTTCTCTCTCCCCTCCTTTGAACCAGTTTCCCCAGGTCTGGCCTCTTGCTCTTGAAGTTGATCTATCAGCTCATCAGTGGTTAGTTCTTCATTGTCCTCCTCCACCAACTCTTCCACATCCTCCCCACTAACCTCCAACCCCAAGGACTTCCCCAATGCCACAATTGATTCCTCAACTGGTATACTCCTCTCAGGGTTAGCCTCAAACCCTTCAAAATCCCTTTTGTCTACACATTCTGGCCACAGTTTCTTCCAAGCAGAGTTCAAGGTCTTCTTAGTCACTCCCTCCCAAGCCTTACCTATAAGGTTTATACAATTGAGGATATTAAAGTGATCTCTCCAAAACTCTCTTAGAGTCAGTTGAGTTTCTGAGGTCACTACAAAGCACCTTTCAAACAGAGCTTTTGTGTACAGTTTTTTGAAGTTTGCAATAACCTGCTGGTCCATGGGCTGCAGGAGAGGAGTGGTATTAGGAGGCAAAAACTTCACCTTAATGAAGCTCATGTCCCCATAAAGTCGCTCTGCCACGTCTGTAGGATGACCAGGGGCATTGTCTAACACCAGGAGGCACTTAAGTTCTAATTTCTTTTCAGTTAGGTAATCTTTGACATTGGGGGCAAATGCATGGTGTAACCAGTTATAGAAAAAGTCCCTAGTGACCCATGCCTTACTGTTTGATCTCCACAGCACACACAAATTATCCTTGAGGACATTCTTTTGCCTGAACGCTCTGGGAGTTTCAGAGTGATACACTAATAAAGGCTTAACTTTGCAATCACCACTAGCATTGGAACACATCAACAAAGTAAGCCTGTCTTTCATAGGCTTATGTCCTGGGAGTGCCTTTTCTTCCTGAGTAATGTAGGTCCTGCTTGGCATTTTCTTCCAAAACAGGCCTGTTTCATCACAATTAAACACTTGTTCAGGTTTCAGTCCTTCAGTTTCTATGTACTCCTTGAATTCCTGCACATATTTTTCAGCCGCTTTGTGGTCCAAACTGGCAGCCTCACCATGCCGTATCACACTATGTATGCCACTACGCTTCTTAAATCTTTCAAACCAACCTTTGCTGGCCTTAAATTCACTCACATCATCACTAGTTGCAGGCCTTTTTTTAATTAAATCCTCATGCAACTTCCTAGCCTTTTCGCTTATGATTGCTTGAGAGACGCTATCTCCTGCTAGCTGTTTTTCATTTATCCACACCAATAAGAGTCTCTCAACATCTTCCATCACTTGCGATCTTTGTTTCGAAAACACAGTTAAACCTTTGGCAAGAACAGCTTCCTTGATTGCCTTTCTGTTGCCCACAATAGTAGAGATGGTTGATTTGGGTTTCTTGTACAACCTGACCAGGTCGGTGATACGCACTCCACTTTCATACTTATCAATGATCTCTTTCTTCATTTCTATTGGAATTCTAACCCTTATTGCTGTAGGGTTGGAACTATTAGCTTTCTTGGGGCCCATGGTCACTTATTTTCCAGAAACAGCACCGAAAACACTGTAATAATACGAAATATTCCGATTGTATGCTTGAATGTTACCGCGGAGGCTGGCTGGTAAACAATGCCACCGGCGGAACATATGAGGCTGGCTCAGGCCGCACATTGGACGCGTCTCGGACGAAGGGCGCTGAGCGGGTTTTTGGGCGGTGTGCGAGGCAAAATTTTAGCGATCAAAGCGTCCGGTATGCGGATTGTCCGTTATGCAAGGTGTCCGGTATGCGGGGGTCCACTGTATATATATATATATATATATATATATATATATATATATATATATATATATATATATATATATATATATATATATATATATATATATATATATATATATATATATATATATATATATATATATATATATATATATATATATGCAAGGAATTCGCGAGAGCAGGCGAAATATACAAAAACACTGATCTCTGGCTGAAGGAGACTCGAACCTATGAACCTTAGGACAAGGTATGCAGTGCTTTACCAATCTACCCACACTGGACAATACCTTGGCGTGTAGCATGCGCTACACATTTGATCCAAGGCAGCCAGCTTTCAGGGAGAAGGTTTACAGCTTTTCATCTCATCCCCTGCATGCATCAGCCTTACTAGAGATTTGAACAATGCAAGGAATTCGCGAGAGCAGGCGAAATATACACAAACACTGATCTCTGGCTAAAGGAGACTCGAACCTATGAACCTTAGGACAAGGTACACAGTGCTTTACCAATCTACCCACACTGGACAATACCTTGGCGTGTAGCATGCGCTACACGTTTGATCCAAGGCAGCCAGCTTTCAGGGAGAAGGCTTACAGCTTTTCATCTCATCCCCTGCATGCATCAGCCTTACTAGAGATTTGAACAATGCAAGGAATTCGTGAGAGCAGGCGAAATATACACAAGCACCGATCTCTGGCTGAAGGACACTCGAACCTACAAACCTTAGGACAAGGTACGCAGTGCTTTACCAATCTACATACACTGGACAATACCTTGGCGTGTAGCATGTGCTACACGTTTGATCTAAGGCAGCCAGCTTTCAGGGAGAAGGCTTACAGCTTTTCATTTGATTGAACTTTGTAAAGAAAGGGGTTTAGTTATAGGTAATACATATTTTAAGAAAAAGAGGATAAATAAGTATACAAGATACGATGTAGGGCAAAATGACAGTAGTTTGTTGGATAATGTATTGGTAGATAAAAGACTGTTTAGTAGACTTCATGATGTACAAGTTTACAGAGGAGCCACAGATATATCAGATCACTTTTTAGTTGTAGCTGCACTGAGAGTAAAAGGTAGATGGGATGCAAGGAGAATAGAAGCATCAGGGAAGAGAGAAGTGAAGGCTTATAAACTAAAAGAGGAGGCAGTTAGGGTAAGATATAAACAGCTATTGGAGGATAGATGGGCTAATGAGAGCATAGGCAATGGGGTCAAAGAGCTATAGGGTAGGTTTAAAAATGAAGTGTTAGAGTGTTCAGCAGAAGTTTGTGGTTACAGGAAAGTGGGTGCGGGAGGGAAGAGGAGCGATTGGTGGAATGGTGATGTAAAAATAGTAGTAAGGGAGAAAAAGTTAGCATATGAGAAGTTTTTACAAAGTAGAAGTGATGCAAGGAGGGAAGAGTATATGGAGAAAAAGAGAGAGGTTAAGAGAGTGGTGAAGCAATGTAAAAAGAGAGCAAATGAGAGAGTGGGTGAGATGTTATCAACAAATTTTGTTGAAAATAAGAAAAAGTTTTGGAGTGAGATTAACAAGTTAAGGAAGCCTAGAGAACAAATGGATTTGTCAGTTAAAAATAGGAGAGGAAAGTTATTAAATGGAGAGTTAGAGGTATTGGGAAGATGGAAGGAATATTTTGAGGAATTGTTAAATGTTGATGACGATAGGGAAGCTGTGATTTCGTGTACAGGGCAAGGAGGAACAACATCTTGTAGGAGTGAGGAAGAGCCAGTTGTGAGTGTGGAGGAAGTTCGTGAGGCAGTAGGTAAAATGAAAGGGGGTAAGGCAGCCGGGATTGATGGGATAAAGATAGAAATGTTAAAAGCAGGTGGGGATATAGTTTTGGAGTGGTTGGTGCAATTATTTAATAAATGTATGGAAGAGCGTAAGGTACCTAGGGATTGGCAGAGAGCATGCATAGTTCCTTTGTATAAAGGTAAAGGGGACAAAAGAGAGTGCAAAAATTATAGGGGAATAAGTCTGTTGAGTATACCTGGTAAAGTGTATGGTAGAGTTATTATTGAAAGAATTAAGAGTAAGACGGAGAATAGGATAGCAGATGAACAAGGAGGCTTTAGGAAAGGTAGGGGGTGTGTGGACCAGGTGTTCACAGTGAAACATAAAAGTGAACAGTATTTAGATAAGGCTAAAGAGGTTTTTGTGGCATTTATGGATTTGGAAAAGGCGTATGACAGGGTGGATAGGGGGGCAATGTGGCAGATGTTGCAGGTGTATGGTGTAGGAGGTAGGTTACTGAAAGCAGTGAAGAGTTTTTATGAGGATAGTGAGGCTCAAGTTAGAGTATGTAGGAGAGCGGGAGATTATTTCCCAGTAAAAGTAGGCCTTAGACAAGAATGTGTGATGTCACCATGGTTGTTTAATATATTTATAGATGGGGTTGTAAAAGAAGTAAATGTGAGGGTCTTGGCAAGAGGCGTGGAGTTAAAAGATAAAGAATCACACATAAAGTGGGAGTTGTCACAGTCGCTCTTTGCTGATGACACTGGCTTTGGGGAGATTCTGAAGAGAAGTTGCAGAGGTTGGTGGATGAATTTGGTAGGGTATGCAAAAGAAGAAAACTAAAAGTGAATACAGGAAAGAGTAAGGTTATGAGGATAACAAAAAGATTAGGTGTGATGAATGGTTTGAAAAACCGACAAGTTGAAGATTCAGACACTTTATCGCAAATTTTACAAGGAATCTTATAGACACATCCATCACATCACATAGACACATTCCTCGCATCAAGTTAGAGTCAACCAGCCTTATTCAACTAAAAATATGTTGGTTCTCCCTTACTATGAAAACTTGGTTGATATGCCTTCTCTTTTTAAGACTTTTAATATTAAAGTTGTATTCAAAAATCTTGATACAGTAAAAAAAACTTTTGATAAAGAATTCCCCCCAAAATGCTGATGGATGTGTCTATAAGATTCCTTGTAAAATTTGCGATAAAGTTTATTACGGTCAAACTGGTAAAAATCTCGAACTAAGATTAAAACAACATAAATATAGCATTAGAACTGGACAAGATTCCAATGCTCTATTTATTCATGTAAGAGATTTTAACCATCCAATTGATTTTCAAAAAGTTGAGAAAGTAGTATCAAGCAAGTCCATGGTCGACAGGAATATAATTGAATCTTGTTTCATAAAAAAAATATTTGACAATAATATGAATATTTCCTTTGGTTTATATAAATTAGATCCATTTATAATTAATAGAATTTGGGAAGAATTTAATAATACACTGGACAAATAATAATTTTTAAATTTTCTTGGGTAGAATAGTTTGTGGGTGAGTTGTGCAAAGGACCTATCCAAGTTGGGTCGGCGCGAGTCACGTGTTTAACCGTTGTGGGATCTGATAGTGAGGTGCTGGCCAGACCCCTTATATAGCTTCCTTGGATGCTTTACTTTCATAGTTCCTTGAAAATGTGAGTAGTCACGAAAGCGCTTGGAATTTCGCTATTCTTTCAGAGTGGTTGTTTTGCATTTTTTTTTTTTTTATTATTATTATCACACTGGCCGATTCCCACCAAGGCAGGGTGGCCCAAAAAAGAAAAACTTTCACCATCATTCACTCCATCACTGTCTTGCCAGAAGGGTGCTTTACACAACAGTATTAAAAACCATTTGTCTCCATTCACTCCTATCAAACACGCTCACGCATGCCTGCTGGAAGTCAAAGCCCCTTGCACACAAAACCTCCTTTATCCCCTCCCTCCAACCTTTCCTAGGCCGACCCCTACCCCGCCTTCCTTCCACTACAGACTGATACACTCTTGAAGTTATTCTGTTTCGCTCCATTCTCTCCACATGTCCGAACCACCTCAACAACCCTTCCTCAGCCCTCTGGACAACAGTTTTGGTAAACGCGCACCTCTTCCTAACTTCCAAACTACGAATTCTCTGCATTATATTCACACAACACATTGCTCTCAGACATGACATCTCCACTGCCTCCAGCCTTCTCCTCGCTGCAACATTCATCACCCATGCTTCACACCCATATAAGAGCGTTGGTAAAACTATACTCTCATACATTCCCCTCTTTGCCTCCAAGGACAAAGTTCTTTGTCTCCACAGACTCCTACGTGCATCACTCACCCTTTTCCCCTCATCAATTCTATGATTCACCTCATCTTTCATAGACTCATCCGCTGACACATCCACTCCCAAATATCTGAATACATTCACCTCCTCCATACTCTCTCCCTCCAATCTGATATCCAATCTTTCATCACCTAATCTTTTTGTTATCCTCATAACCTTACTCTTTCCTGTATTCACTTTCAATTTTCTTCTTTTGCACACCCTACCAAATTCATCCACCAATCTCTGCAACTTCTCTTCAGAATCTCCCAAGAGCACAGTGTCATCAGCAAAGAGCAACTGTGACAACTCCCACTTTATGTGTGATTCTTTATCTTTTAACTCCACGCCTCTTGCCAAGACCCTCGCATTTACTTCTCTTACAACCCCATCTATAAATATATTAAACAACCACGGTGACATCACACATCCTTGTCTAAGGCCTACTTTTACTGGGAAATAATTTCCCTCTTTCCTACATACTCTAACTTGAGCCTCACTATCCTCGTAAAAACTCTTCACTGCTTTCAGTAACCTACCTCCTACACCATACACCTGCAACATCTGCCACATTGCCCCCCTATCCACCCTGTCATATGCCTTTTCCAAATCCATAAATGCCACAAAGACTTCTTTAGCCTTATCTAAATACTGTTCACTTATATGTTTCACTGTAAACACCTGGTCCACACACCCCCTACCTTTCCTAAAGCCTCCTTGTTCATCTGCTATCCTATTCTCCGTCTTACTCTTAATTCTTTCAATAATAACTCTACCACACACTTTGCCAGGTATACTCAACAGACTTATCCCCCTAAAATTTTTGCACTTTCTTTTATCCCCTTTGCCTTTATACAAAGGAACTATGCATGCTCTCTGCCAATCCCTAGGTACCTTACCCTCTTCCATACATTTATTAAATAATTGCACCAACCACTCCAAAACTATATCCCCACCTGCTTTTAACATTTCTATCTTTATCCCATCAATCCCGGCTACCTTACCCCCTTTCATTTTACCTACTGCCTCACGAACTTCCCCCACACTCACAACTGGCTCTTCCTCACTCCTAGAAGATGTTATTCCTCCTTGCCCTATACACGAAATCACAGCTTCCCTATCTTCATCAACATTTAACAATTCCTCAAAATATTCCCTCCATCTTCCCAATACCTCTAACTCTCCATTTAATAACTCTCCTCTCCTATTTTTAACTGACAAATCCATTTGTTCTCTAGGCTTTCTTAACTTGTTAATCTCACTCCAAAACTTTTTCTTATTTTCAACAAAATTTGTTGATAACACCTCACCCACTCTCTCATTTGCTCTCTTTTTACATTGCTTCACCACTCTCTCAACCTCTCTCTTTTTCTCCATATACTCTTCCCTCCTTGCATCACTTCTACTTTGTAAAAACTTCTCATATGCTAACTTTTTCTCCCTTACTACTCTCTTCACATCATCATTCCACCAATCGCTCCTCTTCCCTCCCGCACCCACTTTCCTGTAACCACAAACTTCTGCTGAACACTCCAACACTACATTTTTAAACCTACCCTATAGCTCTTTGACCCCATTGCCTATGCTCTCATTAGCCCATCTATCCTCCAATAGCTGTTTATATCTTACCCTAACTGCCTCCTCTTTTAGTTTATAAACCTTCACCTCTCTCTTCCCTGATGCTTCTATTCTCCTTGTATCCCATCTACCTTTTACTCTCAGTGTAGCTAAAACTAGAAAGTGATCTGATATATCTGTGGCCCCTCTATAAACATGTACATCCTGAAGTCTACTCAACAGTCTTTTATCTACCAATACATAATCCAACAAACTACATACTGTCATTTCGCCCTACATCATATCTTGTATACTTATTTATCCTCTTTTTCTTAAAATATGTATTACCTATAACTGAACCCCTTTCTATACAAAGTTCAATCAAAGGGCTCCCATTATCATTTACACCTGGCACCCCAAACTTACCTACCACACCCTCTTACCTACCACACCTGCATATATATATACATATATATATATATATATATCTAGGTAGTAGGTTGGTAGTCAGCAACCGCCCAGGGAAGTACTACCGTCCTGCCAAGTGAGTGTAAAACGAAAGCCTGTAATTGTTTTACATGATGGTAGGATTGCTGGTGTCCTTTTTTCTGTCTCATGAACATGCAAGATTTCAGGTACGTCTTGCTACTCCTACTTACACTTAGGTCACACTACACATACATCTACAAGCATATATATACACACCCCTCTGGGTTTTCTTCTATTTTCTTTCTAGTTCTTATTCTTGTTTATTTCCCCTTATCTCCATGGGGAAGTGGAACAGAATTCTTCCTCCGTAAGCCATGCGTGTTGTAAGAGGCGACTAAAATGCCGGGAGCAAGGGGCTAGTAACCTCTTTTCCAGTATATATTACTAAATGTAAAAGGAGAAACTTTCGTTTTCCTTTTGGGCCACCCCGCCTCGGTGGGATACAGCCGGTGTGTTGAAAGAAAGAAAGATATATATATATATATATATATATAAATATATATATATATATATATATATATATATATATAAATATATATATATATATATATATATATATGGGAGCAAGGGGCTAGTAACCCCTTCTCCTGTATATGTTACTAAATGTGAAAGGAGAAACTTTTGTTTTTCTTTTTGGGCCACCCTGCCTCGGTGGGGATACGGCCGGTGTGTTGAAAGAAAGAAAGATATATATATATATATATATATATATATATATATATATATATATATATATATATATATATATATATATATATACAGGAGGGCCCCACTTATATGGCAGGTTAGGTTCCAGGCTACCGCCGTAAAGCGGAAACCGCCGTAAAGTGGAACACCCTTTTTCTCCACTTATAAATGCATACAAACACTAGATAACAAGTTTACACTAACATATATTAAGTTAGCAATAGAACCAGGCATCAAAAAACAATAAAAAAGTACAATACACACATAGTGCACTCATTACTTACCTTAAAATATTTATAGTCTTAATCTAGGGTGAGACAAGTAGTATTTATTGTAAGAAATCAAGTGTGGTATGTATGGTAATAGCCAGGCTACCTTACCAGGCCACCCCACCCACACATACTATTCTATGATATTTAAGCATCCCAGAGCGATAAAATGTATATACAGTTCACTCATTACTTACCTTAAAATATTTGTAGTCTTAATGTAGGGTCAGGAGTAAGTAAATGAGATAAAACAAATAAATGAGAGAGAGAAAGAATGAGTACATGAGAGGGGACAGGCGCAGAGTTATGTAAACAAACCAGGCGAACGTAAGTTTTGTAAACAAACGAAGTGTACACGTCTGGTTTGTGTACAAGTTACATTGTGTACAGGTTGTCTCTACATTGATACGGTAGAATTAATAAAGAAGAACACTCCCATTCTCATGTAACATCATTTTGAGAAGAAATGAAGCTCTGAGTGAAGGCAATGGAAATAAGTCACACTGACTTTTTTGGGTTATCCTAGGTTCTCTACACGTATGTTGTTATGTATGATAATCTATGTAACTGTATTTGTGTATACCTGAATAAACTTACATACATACGAAAGGAATAATCTTCTACAGTTACCCCCAGTAACACATTTTCTCTTATGCTAGATTAGAGAAAATGTTATTCTTGCCATCACTTGTACAAGTTATGTGGCTCCCACATCTTATATTTATGTTTATTTATTCTATTGTGGGGTGTATTTATCATCTTATTATGTTATGTATCGTGTTTATTATATAATTTTGAAAAAAAATATCATGGATGGATTAATGAAAATGTGTATATTAACGTAATATACGACATTTAATGAGACTCGGTGAGTATTGTTATTATTATTATCATTTCTAATATGGCGTCACTTGTGCAAGTCGTCTGCTACCACATCTCACATTTATGTTTATTTATTCTACTGTGGGGTGTATTTATCTTATTTATATGTTATGCATCGTGTTTATTATATAATTTTGAAAAAATATCATGGATGGATTAATGAAAATGTGTATATTAACGTAATATACGACATTTAAATGACTCGATGATTATTATTATCATTACTAATATGACGTCTGAAGACATAAGACACTTACCAATTTTAATGTGTACCTGCATGCCAGCACAGTATGTAAGTTTATTTAGGTACAGGTATACATAAGTATAATTATCAGAGTATATATAAAATATGAAATAACTTTTAAAAACATTTGAAATTTTGGAGTTTCCAGACAAAACGGAGAGACTTAGTGCTTACTGAGCTCATGGAGAATGTAAACAAACAGGGTGGGGCACGGTGACCGTATTAGAAAGTCAGGTGGGGGGAGCCGTATAGCGAGTTTTGGTCATAATTTGAAATGTCCATATTAGCAGAACGCCGTAAAGTGAAACGCCGTAAAGCGGGGCCTTCCTGTATATATATATATATATGTATATATATATATATATATATATATATATATATATATATATATATATATATATATATATATATATATATATATATATATATATACACATACACACATACATACATACATACATACATACATACATACATACATACACACACATTTATATAAGAAGGTCCCTTGATCCTCAGAAAAGAGAGTAAATGTACTTCAGGAACAACTGAAGATTCTCCTCAGAGCTGTTTGAAAATTTCCCATTCCTACCACCCCCTATATTCTATGTGAACTTTATTCATAAACAGAACACATCAACAAAGATACAATGGGAATTAGAACAATATAAGCAAAATCTTAGAGCCTACATATCAAATACTTCATCCAGCTCCCCACAAGTGGGCCGTGTATTCAGAATGATGCAGGCATTTTCTTTCTGGATTGCAACACTGACTCTCTGAAAGAGGAAGCTGGCCACTCTGTGAACCTCTGTGATGAGTTTTTAACCCAACTCTCTGAGAAATTTTAGAGCACACTTGCCCCATGCTCCAAGTGTCTCCAACCCTATTGGGATGAAGTTACAGCAAGGTGGCAGCCTTCCATATTTGTGGACCTTCTGGGTCTCCCTGAAACTGGCAGCTCCACTCCGTTCTGCTTCAGAGTATGCCAAGTAGGTGTCTGCCAACATAGAGGCACAGGTATAGTCCCATGCAATCTGTTTACCATCCTTCCAGGGTAGCATAATAACTCCACCTGGTCACTTTTGACTTCCGCCATACTTCATTACTTGGAGTTCCCGTTCAGCTGGGCAACGGGCTGTGGCGAGACTTCTCTTGATGATGTTGTTGACCTCCTCATGTCTAGTATACTTCTCTTCTGATGTATGACACACAAGACCACGTAGTCCGTATTGATCAGCTGACACTCTGCCGCTAATTGACCTGTATTCGGCGAATATGGAGGTGGCAAGGTTAAGAGCAACACCAATTCGAATAGCTTGTGGGTCGAGGCGAGTGCCCAAGGAGGAGTTGGGAACAGCTAAAAGGAGTGTGTGAGTGTATCTGTATTGGCGTGAGTGATAAGTTGTGTAATGTTGTCTGCATAGGCTAGAGTTGATGGAATTGTCGTATACAGGTGTTGGAATGTTGGTAGTGTATAAAATGTAGAGGGTAGGGGAGAGGACAGATCCCTGGGATACTCGAGCATTTAGTGTGAAGTAGTCAGAGTAACAGCCTTGGAATTTGATTCTCATGGTGCGGCCTTCTAGAAAGTTGCAGAGGAGTTTACGAGTAGTGAGAGGCAGGTTAAAGTTAGTGCAGAGTTTGTGTTTGAGCCCTTAATGCCAGATAGTGTCAAAAGCTTTTTCAATGTCTTTTGCAACCAGGGCTGTCCTGTTTCTTTGTTTTGTGTTTATGTGGATGTAGTTGAGAATGATGTTAATGGCATCCTGTGTGGATCTGTGTGTTCTGAAGCCAAACTGGCCATCAGGTATCATGCAGGTATCTGCAAAGGCGATGGTTGATGAGTTTTTCAAAAAGTTTTCCTAAAGTTTCGAGGAGGCTGATAGGGCGATAGTTTCTAGGGTCAGAATGGTCTTCTTTGGGTTTAGGAAGGAGGATAGCAGTAGCAGCTTTGAAGAGGACAGGAAAGTATCCATAGGCAAGGGAGGCATTGAGGTTTGTGTAGGCAGTAATGATAGAGTCAGGAAGGTGTTTTAAGATAATAAGGTTTAGGCCAGAGGCACCAGGAGCCTTGGGAGGAAGGTGTCTGAGGAGAGTTTTAATGTCTGTGATGGTGACAGGAGTGTCGAATTCTTGGGAGGAGGTATGAGAGTCCAGATGGATGTGGCTGTCTGGTGTTGTTTCATGTGTGTGTGTAGTGTTTCAGTGTTCTATGTTCTGATTGTGTTGAATAGCATTAGGGTGGGGTGGGTGAGAGTGGAAGATGTTCTCCCAGATGTTTTTGAAGATGTTAGTAGCAGCCTATAAGTCTGAGATGTGTGTGTTGTTGTGGGCGATGTGTTTGAATTTGTTGGTGGGAGTTGTGCCTCTGATTTTTTATAAAGTTCCAGAAGGCTGTGGTGTCTTTAATATGCTGTTTGTCCACTTGTAGTATGAGCTGTGACCAGTGATTGTTGTGGTCTTGGTCTAGACTGTGTAGAATGTTGTTTCTGAGGTAAGTGAGATCTAATCGGACTTCATTAAATGTGTGTGTGTTGTAGAGGAAGTGGTTGTGGTAGCAATTAATTAGTCTTCTTGGTCTGATTGAGGGTTTGAAGGAATAACGAGTGGTGTGAGTTTTCTTTGGTATTGCGGTGTTGGCTGCTTGTGTAATGGTGTCCTGGATGAGATCAAGTTGAGTGTCAATGTCAGAGATAGGTCTGTTCTTAAAGTCATAAGTGAAGTTAGTATTGTATATGTGTTGTTTGAAAGCATCCCAGTCAGCATTCTTGTAGGAGAAGGAAGGTGTGGCTGGGATGAGGATAGGGTTGGAGGAGATGTGTAATATGACTGGGATGTGATCAGAACCTATAATAGGGCCAGGTGAGATGTAGTACTGAAAGAGAGAGCTGGCTCGGTTTGCCAGAATGATGTCGGGTTTGCCTTGGCCCATATTGTTGTAGAAGGTGTTGAAGCTTGGACAGAGATGAATTAGTTGTTTATGGTTTGTGAAGTTGAGTAACTGGTGACCAAGTTGGTTGTTACTGGTGTGATGAAAGGTGGTGTTTTTGGCATTCATGTCAGCTAGTAGGTATGTTGGTGTGTTGGTGCAGTTGAAGACTAAGGAAAGGTTGTGTATG
Organism: Cherax quadricarinatus; assembly: GCF_038502225.1. Lineage (NCBI taxonomy): Eukaryota > Metazoa > Arthropoda > Malacostraca > Decapoda > Parastacidae > Cherax > Cherax quadricarinatus. The sequence goes on from NW_027195176.1 coordinate 97,609, forward strand.
TTGAGAATAGTGTTTGGGCGAGCATAGGTGGTGAAAAAGATAAAGGGGCCAAGGTGGGTGTGTATTCTGACTGCAAGACAGTGTTGGTGAATAAAAGGGATTGGGAGAAATTCGTGTTTTATGTTGGATTTGACAAGGATGGCAACCCCATCGTGGGGATCATAGGGGGACTGTAGTGCAGTATAACCATAATGGCGGATACAATGAGGGGCTTTGAGGCAGGTACTGTTTAGCAAAACAATATCTGGCCTCTCTGCTTCAAGGAGCTCAGCCAGTAGGTGTCTAATTGTAAAGTAATAATGTACTTTGAACTGAATCACCTTAAACATGATTTAATAGTTTCATCATAGAAAAGTTAATGTCGGGGAAGGAGTTTAGATTGAAGCTCATGATAGCGGTGCCATCAGTAGAAGTGTGTTTGTAGGTGTTACAGACCCGTTTCCTGGAAAGGGAGGAAGAGAGGGATCTAGTTTTATGTTCCTTGATCTGTCTGTCAGAAGTTGGGGTAGGTTTAGGTTGAGTGGATTTTTTCTGGAGGAGGTGGAGTCGAACCTGGATGAAGTCTTGGTTGTGGTGGAGGAGGAGTGGGCAAAGTGGAAGCTTTGGTTAGGGATGAGGAAGTGGGTAATGAGGTGGGGGGAGGGGTGGTCATAATAGCAGCAGTAGGGGTGTTGATGGGAGGGGTAGGGGAGGAGGAGAGCTGGTGGGTGTAGTAAGTGGGGGGTGGGAGAGAGGGAGGAAAGAGAGGTTATAGAGGGCTTAAAAGAGAAGCAGGAATGAGAGATAATTAGAGAGGGAAGATTTCAGACAAGATTAGGTTAAGAGCATGTGAGTAGTCTGATTGGTAAGCTTGAGAGATTACCATCGCAGAGTGGGCAGCAGTGGCGAGTTGACAGTTAGTTTTCTAGTCTAGTGTGGGTGTAGGCGTAGAAGGAGAGGTGCTAGTAGTCTGTGTGTTGGTGTTCAATGTGTGTAGAGTAGAAGAGGTAGACCAAGTGCGTGGAGTAACCCAGGCATTGGGGGTAGGGGAGGGAGGTATGGTTGGGGACGAAGGTGCAAGGAAGGAGTTGAGAAGGGAGGGAGGTTGGCTTGCTCTGAGGGAGGAGAGAATGTCTTTTCTAGAGGGGCAGGAATTTGCAACTGCAGTGTGTAACCTACTGCAGTTAGAACATTTAAGGGGGAGGTTGCAAGTATTCCAGAAAGGGCCAGTTGCTGAACATCTGGAGCTGATATGTGTGGTTGTGCATGTGTTTTTGTCATGGCTGAATTTGTAGCATTTAAGACATTGTGTGATGGGGTGGAAGTTCAGAGTGAAGAGAGCATTTTGGAGGAATGCGGATGGTCTTGGCAAGGATTCCTTGATTGAAGAGTGTCTGTCAGGCAGTGAGGAGAGAATAGTCTACGTGTTTTGCAATGACTGTGCATCTGGCACGGTGCTCAGGAGTCCAAATAGTAGTGAAGCTGGCATTTAGAAGTTTTGTCTGGGCGCGGTTGAGGTGTACGTTTCATAGGAATATCTGTCAAGAAAGAGTTTGAAGCCTGAGTTAGTTTTAAAGATTTTCAGTTGAGGTGTACCAGTGATCTGGTACAATAAATTTCCAGGACAGACAGTGGCATGATCAGAATTAGAGTATTTGAGGCTTAGAGATAAAGAATTGGGTTTGGAAGAGGCAGAGGCAGGATAGGCCTTAGAGGCAAGAGTGGGCAGTAGCGAGGGAGTGGTAGGGGGAGGGAGGTGGAAGACATTGAAGGCATCATAAAGATAAATAATCAGTAGTGGCGGCCAAATCTGTGAGAGTACTCAGCTAGGTAAGTACATGTGAAGTAGACACACATACTTGCCAGGCTATTACTTTTAAGTTTTCTTGTGGAGTCCATCACTGGAGGTGCAGGACACTGAGGAGGTAAGTTATAGCTTGATGGATCACTGTATGCCCTGAATGGTGAGGAGAGGCAACACTGGCTATGAACGACAAGGAGAGGCAACACTGGCTGCTGTGAGCGGTGAAGAGAGGCAACACTAGCTGTACGGCATGCAGACTACACATACAGGCTGAGTGGAGACTTCAGACAGCAACAGGAGTGCTGAGGGAGGCTTACTGTCCTTGGGTAGGCAGCCACTGATGCATCAATCCTGATGGTGAACACGAAGGTCCAGTAACCACCACTCTGAGAAAAAGTCACTCCAAACACCGGGTAAATAGAGAAGCGAGATCATTGAGCGATGACCTTCTTCATGGCTACTACAACTAACCCATCCCTTTGGGTAGGGCCTACTTCCACTGGGTAATCCCGCCTACCAGTGACTATGCCCTCGTCAGCTACATGTCCCTATTCACTGACACCTACATAAACGCCAGTCTCCTTGCCTTTGCTCCAAAAATTCTACCACCACAGATCTCTCAACACCAACTACAAGGCTGAGGGACTGATTACCTCATCTTTTGTATATAGTTCTACTGACTTCTAATTATGTCCTAGAATCTGTATTGATAAGGCCACTGGCTGGCGAAACGTTTACAATAAAGATAACCAGATGTTTCACATGTGTCTTAACTTTCATCTTGTCGGTATTTTATACCATTCTTGCACTACATAAATCTTGTCACAGCCTCCACAGGGTACAGCGTAAACCCCTGCATTGACTGGTTTGTGGTGCTTGGATTTTGTCCTGGTTAGATCCTTTATTGAAGTGCTGGAAGCAGCGGCGAAAGTACTTTAGAAACGTTCAATGTAACCTGGCTGTTAGGAAGAATTATAACTTTGTTAGGAGTGGTGTTGGTGCGTGGAGAATTAATGATCTGAAGAGCTCTTTTCTTTCAATCTTTAATGACAAAGGTCCAACACCACTCCTAACAAAGTTATAATTCTTCCCAACATACAATCAAACCGAGCCACGGGGGTGTTGACCCCCAAAACCCTCTCCAGGTAATCCTACAAACAACATGACCCTAGCAAACTAGGCTTGCTTCGTGTTGCAAGGACATAAGATAGTGTGGTTTCCTCAGAGCTAATTTCATTCTACTTCCCATTTGGTATACTAGCCTCCACAAGCAGTACACATATTATTGTAACCATGAACAATTGGTATTTAATCAATAACAAACTGCAGCTAGCTGGAGAATCAAACCTATGTTGTTTTAGCCCGCCTTGTGGGAAGAGCGAAAATTCACGATGCCCTAAACCACTGGCCCATACAATACTGTAAACAACATGAGCCTAGCTTGTTTCTGCGTGGTGCATTGATACAAAAATCGCTTGAGAGGTAAGAACATACAGGAGGAGATTGACATAGCTTGACTCCATGCTTGAGACTGACTGACGTGCCCAGGCTGGGAAAGAAACATGGCTTGTGAACCAGGCTGCCCAGCTTATGTGGCATTTGTGGCTGAGTGAATAAGAGCACTGCCTGGGAATCTTGACCTTCTCAGTAGCAGCATCGAGTCCTGCTGACTGCAATCTTTCTCGATATATCTATCTATCTGTACATCTTCAGCAGCCTACAATGTTGCAGAAACATTTCTCTGAACAATACTACTTGGTCTTTCTTCTCATTTCTGTAGCAGTGCAAGCTGGTAATGATGTGTTGATTGCAACACAAAAGGCCTAGAGGTTTTAATCATCCCACCCTGGGTGTATATATGCTATGAATCATGTATACATACCTGGAGGAAGATTCTTGGCAGGCTGGTGGTAGTGGAAGTAATACACAACTAGGAGAACCAGGACCAGCAACAGCAACACCTCCACAATCATCTTAACTCGCCTCTGTGACTCTGGAAGTTATAGTAAGTCAGTAAGTTTATTTAGGTATACACAAATACAATTACATAGATTATCATACATAGCGGCATATGTATAAAGATCCTAGGATAACCAAAAAAAGTCAGACAGTGACTTATTTTGTTAGTAATGGAGAAGAACATGTAGTTCAAATGGGGTGTGAGGGTGAATCCTCATGGCTCATTTGGTAGCAGTCTCATCTCACATACTGGAGGACCGGTGTTCAATTCCTTGATGAGTGGAAACATAAAAATCTTAATTTCTGCAGGTACTTGTGCAAAGTATGCAGGCCTAGCTGACATCAATGACATACTACATAGAACGCCCCTTGTTATGCAGAGCATTTTGGGTAACATGTTTCGTAACACTTTATACCCCTGTTCTCCAACAGTAAGTAGGTACCTGGGTGTTACTCACCTTACACCTGCTGCACCTGTTCACCTAGCAGTAAGTAGGTTTCCTGGGTGGCTAACCCTCCCTACCTAGGGTTATCCTGGGTGGAAAACCATCAATACCCTGGGTTATTCTGAATGGCTAACCCTACCTGCCCAGGGTTATCCTGGGTGGCAAACCCTCCCTACCCTGGGTTATTCTTTGTGGTTAACCCTCTCTACCCCAGATTATCATGAGTGGTTAACTCTCTCTACCCCAGATTATCATGTGTAGCTAACACTCTATACCCTGGATTATCATGTGAGGCTAACACTCTCTACCCTGGATTATTATGTGTGGCTAATATTCTCTACCCCAGATTATCGTGTGTGGCTAACACACTCTACCCCAGATTATCATATGCAGCTAACACTCTCTACCATGGATTATCATGTGTGGCTAACACTCTCTACCCTGGATTATCATGTGTGGCTAACACTCTCTACCCTGGATTATCATGTGTGGCTAACACTCTCTACCCTGGATTATCATGTAAGGCTAATACTCTCTACCCTGGATTATCATGTGTGGCTAACACTCTCTACCCTGGATTATCATGTGAGGCTAACACTCTCTACCCTGGATTATCATGTGAGGCTAACACTCTCTACCCTGGATTATCGTGTGTGGCTAACATTCTCTACTCTGGATTATCATGTGAGGCTAACACTCTCTACCCTGGATTATCGTGTGTGGCTAACACTCTCTACCCTGGATTATCATGTGTGGCTAACACTCTCTACCCTGGATTATCATGTGTGGCTAACACTCTCTACCCTGGATTATCATGTGTGGCTAACACTCTCTACCCTGGATTATCATGTGTGGCTAACACTCTCTACCCTGGATTATCATGTGTGGCTAACACTCTCTACCCTGGATTATCATGTGTGGCTAACACTCTCTACCCTGGATTATCATGTGTGGCTAACACTCTCTACCCTGGATTATCATGTGTGGCTAACACTCTCTACCCTGGATTATCATGTGAGGCTAACACTCTCTACCCTGGATTATCATGTGTGGCTAACACTCTCTACCCTGGATTATCATGTGAGGCTAACACTCTCTACCCTGGATTATCATGTGTGGCTAACACTCTCTACCCTGGATTATCATATGAGGCTAACACTCTCTACCCTGGATTATCATGTGTGGCTAACACTCTCTACCCTGGATTATCATGTGAGGCTAACACTCTATACCCTGGATTATCATGTGAGGCTAACACTCTCTACCCTGGATTATCATGTATGGCTAACATTCTCTACCCTGGATTATCATGTATGGTTAGCACTCTCTACCCTGGATTATCGTGTGTGGCCAACACTCTACCCTGGATTATCATGTGTGGCTAACACTCTCTACCCTGGATTATCATGTGAGGCTAACACTCTCTACCCTGGATTATCATGTATGGTTAACATTCTCTACCCTGGATTATCATGTGTGGCCAACACTCTACCCTGGATTATCGTGTGTGGCTAACATTCTCTATCCTGGATTTCGTGTGAGGCTAACATTCTCTATCCTGGATTATCATGTGTGTTTAACACTCTCAGTTATAAATTGTCAAGATATCTTATTAATGAAAATAAGATACCAGATATACTAAGCAAATTTCTTAAATTTGCTTGTAACAGATAAGTGAACTAGATATGTGCTAGATATGTAGATATAAATCCATATGTATTCCTGTTAACCCTTTGGGGCCTAGTTCCTAGGCCTTTTGTGTATCCATATGCTCTCGCGCTACCGTCCACAGGATGGATATGAGGTGCACAATAAACTAGCCACTTCGGTGGCAAAATCTAAAAATCTAAAAAAAAGTTATAAATTGGAACAAAATCTTTTTTATCTTATGAATTAAATATATACAACTATTGGGTATCTTTATTGATGAATCAGACTCATTTGCAACACTTGGTTATCTTTATTATTTTGTTGGTATTGTTTACTATCAATATATTGATGGTTTTTTTACCTAATTACATAATGCAACATTATAATATTTCATGGAAGGGTACCGTATTTTGCAGCTTATTAGACGCACGTTTTTTCCCATAAACTCTCTTCAAAAACCAGCCTGCGTCCTATAAACTGAAGGCCAATGATGGGAGCTATAAGTGTGGGGTGTGGGGTGTGGGGTGTGGGGTGTGGGGTGTGGGGTGTGGGGTGTGGGGTGAGCTGTAACTCTCCCAGTTACGTCCGATGCTGAGCCACTGAAACTAAAACAAGTCTTTTAAGCTGTGTCGTATAAGCCACAAAATACCGTATATTATAATGAGATATAAACATGTATAATTCAAGAACCCCAATGGAAACAAGTCAGTGTGTTTGACTTTTCTGCATTTTCCTGGTGAGTAATTTACACATATGTTACTATGTGAAAAAATATATTAAAAATAGGAAATCTTGAGCACTTTCATGTACTTGCTCTCATGTCTTCTGAAGATGTGTGTGTAAGAACAGTAAAGTGTTCTTATGTCTTCTGAAGATGTGTGTGTAAGAACAGTAAAGTGTTCTTATGTCTTCTGAAGATGTGTGTGTAAGAACAGTAAAGTGTTCTTATGTCTTCTGAAGATGTGTGTGTAAGAACAGTAAAGTGTTCTTATGTCTTCTGAAGATGCGTGTGTAAGCACAGTAAAGTGTTCTTATGTCTTCTAAAGATGTGTGTGTAAGAACAGTAAAGTGTTCTTATGTCTTCTGAAGATGTGTGTGTAAGAATGGTAAAGTGCTCTCATGTCTTCTGAAGATGTGTGTGTAAGAACAGTAAAGTGTTCTTATGTCTTCTGAAGATGTGTGTGTAAGAATGGTAAAGTGCTCTCATGTCTTCTGAAGATGTGTGTAAGAACAGTAAAGTGTTCTCATGTCTTCTGAAGATGTGTGTGTAAGAACAGTAAAGTGTTCTCATGTCTTCTGAAGATGTGTGTGTAAGAACAGTAAAGTGTTCTTATGTCTTCTGAAGATGTGTGTGTAAGAACAGTAAAGTGTTCTCATGTCTTCTGAAGATGTGTGTGTAAGAACAGTAAAGTGTTCTTATGTCTTCTGAAGATGTGTGTGTAAGAACAGTAAAGTGTTCTCATGTCTTCTGAAGATGTGTGTGTAAGAACAGTAAAGTGTTCTCATGTCTTCTGAAGATGTGTGTGTAAGAACAGTAAAGTGTTCTCATGTCTTCTGAAGATGTGTGTGTAAGAACAGTAAAGTGTTCTCATGTCTTCTGAAGATGTGTGTGTAAGAACAGTAAAGTGTTCTCATGTCTTCTGAAGATGTGTGTGTAAGAACAGTAAAGTGTTCTTATGTCTTCTGAAGATGTGTGTGTAAGAACAGTAAAGTGTTCTCATGTCTTCTGAAGATGTGTGTGTAAGAACAGTAAAGTGTTCTCATGTCTTCTGAAGATGTGTGTGTAAGAACAGTAAAGTGTTCTCATGTCTTCTGAAGATGTGTGTGTAAGAACAGTAAAGTGTTCTCATGTCTTCTGAAGATGTGTGTGTAAGAACAGTAAAGTGTTCTCATGTCTTCTGAAGATGTGTGTGTAAGAACAGTAAAGTGCTCTCATGTCTTCTGAAGATGTGTGTGTAAGCATGGTAAAGTGCTCTCATGTCTTCTATAGATGTGTGTGTAAGAACAGTAAAGTGTTCTCATGTCTTCTGAAGATGTGTGTGTAAGAACAGTAAAGTGTTCTCATGTCTTCTGAAGATGTGTGTGTAAGAACAGTAAAGTGTTCTCATGTCTTCTGAAGATGTGTGTGTAAGAACAGTAAAGTGTTCTCATGTCTTCTGAAGATGTGTGTGTAAGAACAGTAAAGTGCTCTCATGTCTTCTGAAGATGTGTGTGTAAGCATGGTAAAGTGCTCTCATGTCTTCTATAGATGTGTGTGTAAGAACAGTAAAGTGTTCTCATGTCTTCTAAAGATGTGTGTGTAAGAACAGTAAAGTGCCCCATGACCATATCTCTCTGTGAAAAAACTCTATGCACATAAAGGTCCCCAAAATTTGGAATTAATTACCAGTAAATACTAAAGTAACCCGGTCTGAACACCAATTTAAGACTCTTCTCAAAAACCACCTACTCACCCTAAACTAAATACTCAATACTCAATATTTACCTTTATCAAACAACTTTACCAAAAAATTACCTAAATCATAAAACTTGAAATCTAGACACCCAAAGTTCATACATTATTAATACTACATTGTAGTATAGAAACCTACTCAAAACAATGCATCCTTACACCCAGTTGTAACATTCTCATACTGTAAACTACTTTCAACAACTCACAATGTTATATTCCCATAATTTAATTTCAATATTCATTATTGAAACCATTGTAATTAGAGTAAAATTACTGTCTGCTATAAACAATGAAGATGAACAACTTAAACAAACTATGGTCAATTCCTTTAGTATTAAGTATTCTGTAAGCCATTAAATTAAGTCTGCCCATAATACCCCGGCATGATAGTGGTTCTCTTTGCACTGCAACTTATTACTGTAATTTCATAATCACAATGTAATCTTGCAAAGAAATTAATTTTTTTTTTTTTGATTGTGTAAGCACAGGAAAGTGCTCTGGATTTATTTCCTATTTTCACCCTGGTGTTTTCTTCATATTTGCAATCACGCATTATATTGTGATGACTCCCATGTTACCATGTATGATAATTTGTGTAACTTTATTTACGTGTACCTGTAAATAAACTTACATTACTACTGCAACATTTGTAATTGTCAAAACTTTGTTGTCCAGTCCCTGAGACCCATACCTCTGTAATGTTGAGGTACAGTCCCTGGGCCCATTATGTACCTCTGTAATATTGAGGTACAGTCCCTGGACCCATTATATACCTCTGTAATGTTGAGGTATAGTCCCTGAACCCATTATGTACCTCTGTAATGTTAAGGTACAGTCCCTGGACCCATTATGTACCTCTGTAATGTTAAGGTACAGTCTCTGGGCCCATTATATACCTCTGTAATGTTAAGGTACAGTCCCTGGACCCATTATGTATCTCTGTAATGTTAAGGTACAGTCCCTGGACCCATTATGTACCTTCGCAATTGTTTGACTACCACCCATGCCATGGGTATGGTGTGCATAATAAACATATTAAACTAACAATGGAACATTATAGTATCCTAGCAAACATTATACTAGCACTATTAGGTACAATTAGACTTAGAAATATATTATATATATAAAGATATCTTGGGGTATCCCACAGAAAAACAATCGAAATGAGATTGTATATTTCGGGTCTCTTCCACTGTTGTTTTCCTGTCTATATGTGAGTTATCTTTCAGAGAGTTTTTCGACACCTCAGAACTATGTCTTCAGGGGTTATGGACTGATTACATCGTCTTTACATCTTTACTGTCTCCTCTGTATTCCACTGAGAAGATAATAATGGTAGAATTACCGAAAAATGTTATGGCAACGTTTCGCTCTCCAGGAGTTTTGTTAATCCATAACAACACAACAACGATCCTGGAGAGCAAAACGTTGCTGCAATACAAAGTCCATTTACTAACAACTTGACTGAAGAAGCCCACTGTGTAGGCAAAATGTTTTGAAATAAATAAATCTAACTGTTGCACATGTGTCTTACTTATCAACTTGACAGTACTGAATATCATTATTATCTTCACATCAACAACTGTTCAGTACATAAGAGAGAAATACTCTGTATACAAAGGGAATTTCTACAGTCACACCTAAATGTCACCCACCTCTGTACAACCTCTGCCACAGGCCTACTGGCCCATGCTTGGTAGGCCTACTGCCCTTGCTTGGCAGGTCTTTCTCACATCTTACCCTTGTAAGTAACTCTATTTAGGCACAGGTACACATAAGTATAATTATCATACAGTGTAAATTACCTAGGATAGCCCAACAAAAGTCAAAGTGACTTATTTACATTTACGAAGCTACACAAAGGAATAAACTAGACAAGCACCATTAAGCTTCTACTATCATTCACATTAAAGTATATTGCTGTCCTGTTGCTTGGTTGGAAAAGGTTTCACCTCACACACTGACTGTCCGTCATTTTATTCCCGACACAGGTAGAAGTGATGGATGCATTTTCTTACACTCGCTATATCTGTTCACCTAGCAGTAAGTAGGTACATGGAAGTTAGTGAACTGGTGTGGGTGGCATCCTGAGGGACAAGACTGAATGACCACAATGGAAATAAGACAAACAGTCCTCGATGATGCATCGACTTTCTTGGGTTATCCAGGGTGGCTAACCCTCCTTACCTTGGGTGGCTAACCCTCTCTAACCTGGGTTATCCTGCATGGTTAACTCTCCCTACCCTGGGTTATCCTGGGTGGCTAATCCTCCCTATCCTGGGTTATCCTGGGTGGCTAACCCTCCCTACCCTGGGTTATCCTGGGTGGCTAATCCTCCCTACCCCAAATTATCCTGGGTGGCTAAGGGATGTTATTTCTCAAAATTCATAACTTTTTTATTTACCGTCCAATTTCGTTCATATTTGGTATACAGTAGGGACCTGCTTTATGGCATTTTGCCTTATGGCGTTCCGCTAATACAGTGATTTCAAATTACGACAAAAACTTGCTATATGACTTCCAGCCTTTCTAATGCAGTGCACGCCACCGGTTTGTTTACATTCTCCATGAGCACATCTCTATCATGTCTGGAAACTTTCCAAAATTTCAAGTATTTTAAAGTTATTGCATATTAATATATGTACTCTGATATACTTATGTGTACCTGTACATAAATATACTTACACACTGTGCTGGCATGCAGGTAGACATTAAAATCACTAAGAGTCTCTCTACTCTTGACATCACATGATCTCGAGTGCATTAAATATTGTATATTACGTTAATAAAGACAGTTCCATTAATCCATCTATGATATTTTTTCAAAATTAAATAATAAACATGCTATATAACATATAAATATGATACATACACCCACAGTATAAAAATTGACATAAATATGAGATGTGTTTACAAACTGGTTTGTTGGAGTGTCGGAAGAATTATGTTTTCTTTAGTCAAACACCAGCTACTTAACCCTTCATCGCGCAAGGGGTCCGAAAATTTGAAATTCGAACTGAACTCCCTATGGTGGATAGAGTAACTCAATACAAGGTCACTGATCCCATATAAATTGATTTCTGATGGTTAGTTTTCGAGCAATTGCCAATCTCCGAAGACCGAAAATATTAGGCCGCCCCCGACAAAGTGATTAAAAAATTTTATGTTGCAAACTTGCAATTGTTAATAAAACACACCAAAACAATTTTTTAAATTTAATATACAAACAGACAATATAAAAAACATAAATGGAACTTGTATCAAAACATTTTTTAATTGTTACAAAAATATAAAAAGGAAGCAAATATCAACAATGCCAAATTGCAAAGTGATGCAAGTTTCAATCCCTATATTCCTGAGATTCATTTGGAAGACCAATGATTCTATATTGCTAATTGGCAAGATGGAAGTCTGTGAAACAATTTCTATCAGTCTTTATGCACAGATTTACTTTGCATACACTACAGACGAATGACGATGTTACCGTTTTTTTCGAGGTGCTGCAATACTTGCAAGTAAACGGCCTTTGCCCTGCCATTGGGAAGTGCATTAGAGTAATGTCTTTCCTAACACTGTCATCAGGCATTTCTGTACGTGTTCCCCTCCCAGGTTTCACTATGCCAACACCATTGGAAGTACATGGTGAATTAGTTGGTGAAGGTCTTGGAGTTGTTCTTAGGCTGCTCCCTCTAAGGTTTTGTCCTTTAGACCTTGCAATTTCAGAGATAGAATTCCTGAAATACTTCAGTTGCATACACTTTTGCTTTATTGCTCGAGAATCACGGCAATAAAGCAGCCATGCATTCACAACAGCAAGATCAATAATATAGGCAAATAGCCGCATGTACCAACGTTTTGATTTCATTGGTGTTTTGTAGAGATGCACCAACATGTTGCTTTTGTCAAGACCTCCCATGTTTGCATTATAGTTCTTGATGACTGCAGGGCACGATATTTTCTCTTTCCTCTTTGTACCCTTGTTATATCTCTCAACAAGACTCATGGGCTCGACCCCAATATCAGTTGTCACTAAAGTCACAACTTTGGTGTCCTTCCATCGTACAACAAGGACACCATCATTGTTGTTGAAGCAAAAATTGCCCCTGACCACACTGTTTTTTTCCATTTGTTTGATAGGCACCAGATGTGGCTTACCACAACTATTGTCACGTACTGTTCCAGTGTATCTGCAGTTATACTTATCTCTTAGTAGCTTGACCAAAGGCATACTTGAAAAGAAATTGTCAGCATAGATTGCTGATGTGTTTGTCTTGTTCATAGTTTGTGCAAGTACCAGAACAATCTTTGTACTTATTGGAAGTTTAGATTCTTCCTGTGGCAGCTGTATGGGATGTGTGTCAAAAGTTGTTGTGCCTTGATACATGAGTATATCATGTATGAGTCCATCTTGACTTGCACGACAAAAAAGTTTGAAACCCCACTTATCTGGTTTTGTTTTGATGTACTGCCTTAGGTTTCCAGCAGTTTTACCCTTGAAACCAACCATGACTTCATCAACAGATTGCTTGGGTGTAGCTGGAATTTTCAAGCAAGCATTAGTTAGTTCAGTGTAAAGAGGCCTTACTTTGTAGAATCTGTCATTATCCTTTTTTGTGTTGTCATTGAAATGAATATGACTTCTAAGGTACCTAAACTTCTAAGACGCCATGCTATCTGCAACCTGTTGGCTCCTAAAAGCAGCTTTCCAATAGTCTTCGAGGGATGGTAGTGAATTAATACCCATGAACAACAAAATACCTATGAACCTCATGATCTCTTCAGAATCTGTTGAAAAAGTACTATTTACATCTTGTTGCCTTGTATACAAATTTGTTTGATATGCTATGTTATCTATCATGGCTGGAGTAACGAACATACGAAAATACTCATATGGAGACCTAATTGCAAGAGGCTTTTCATGTTCATATGCCGGCAAAGGATCATTTTCAATGTCATCTACGGTCCACTCAGATGAAACTTGAAGAGCAATATTCTCATGGATCTCTTCCTCATCCGGGTATGCCTCAATCCTAAAAGTTTTCTTTTTCCTCATTACTTTCTGCTTTTTGGCTGGCCTTTCTTCCCTTTCTTCCTCCTCATCATCACTTGACATCTCTGCATCCTGTGCATCCGGTGGCAAGTATTCATCACCACTATCCAGCAATTCTGGTTCGTCTACCTCTGGTTCCGAGTCACTGTCTTCAGAAACGCAGACATACCTCGACCTGCTGGTCGACTGCTCCCCATAAAACAGCCTCTCATGGAACTGGAAGGACAATAGAAACCTCCTGTATAAATCCAGACCACTACAGAGTTCATATATGCAATTGAAAATGTTTTATAAATATTTATTTGACTAAAATTGGACATTCCCGGAAACTCGCGCAATACCGAAATAATTCGGACTAAAATGCTTGCACTTTTTTCAACTGCATGCTACACTCATATTATGCTTCACACGGACTTTAGGTATATATCAAAATATGCCTAAACTATTCATGTAAGCACTAAACACAACAATCAGTACTTACCGACATTGTAGAATGTATAATCCAAGAGTAGATTAGCAAGGGTGGAGGGAAAAATGCGCGTGTGTTCGAAGCCAAGCCGCTAGTGTTTATATTTTGATCTCTCAACCAATGGGAAGGCGGCAGAAGCGAACTGTACTTAGCTGAAGAGACTCAGGGAAGGCTTGTGATTGGTTGGAACTAAAGAACGGGAAGCTGGCCGCGCGGGGCGCGAAGTATGACACGCGCCAAAAACACGTAATCAATACCGAATTTTTTCGGCCAAACACGATAAAGGGTTAACTGTAAAAAAATATTCCTTTCATATGCCTTCATTCTATCTATGGCTATTCATGACCCTTGTGGGTTTTGCACTTCTTTTTTATTATGATTACAATAATAATAATAATAATAATAATAATACAGTGGACCCCCACCTTACAATATTAATCCGTTCCTGAGAGCTCATCGTATGCTGAAATTATCGTAAGCTGAATTAATCTTCCCCATAAGAAATAATGGAAATCAGATTAATCCGTGCAAGACACCACAAAATATGAAAAAAAAAAATTATCACATGAAATATTAATTTTAATACACACAAACTGACACTTACCTTTATCGAAGATCTGGTGATGATTGATGGGATGGGAGGAGGGGAGAGTGTGGAAGTTGTTAATGTTTAGAAGGGGAATCCCCTTCCATTAGGACTTTAGGTAGCACGTCCTTTTCTGGGGTTACTTCCCTTCTTCTTTTAATGCCACTAGGACCAGCTGACTGAGGTGCAGCAACAGCTGACCGTGGTGCAGCAGCAGCTGACCGTGGTTCAGCAACAGCTGATTGTGGTGCAGCAGCAGCTGACTGTGGTGCAGCAACAGCTGATGGTGGTGCAGCAACAGCTGACGGTGGTGCAGCAACAGCTGAGCGTGGTGCAGCAGCAGCTGACTGTGGAGCAGCAACAGCCGACTGTGGTGCAGCAACAGCTGACTGTGGTGCAGCAGCAGCTGACTGTGGTGCAGCAACAGCTGATGGTGGTGCAGCAACAGCTGACCATGGTGCAGCAGCAGCTGACTGTGGTGCAGCACAGCTGACTGTGGTGCAGCAACAGCTGACCGTGGTGCAGCAGCAGCTGACCGTGGTATGATAGTACGTATTTCCCACCATTTTTACATATGATTGCTTGAGAGATGGTATCTCTTGCTATTTGTTTTTCGTTTATCCACACCAATAACAGTCTCTCAACATCTTCGAGTACTTGCGATCTCTTATTCGAAAACAAAGTTGCACCTTTTGCAAGAACAGCTTCCTTGATTGCCGTTTTCTTGGCCACAATAGTAGCGATGGTTGATTGGGGTTTGGTATACAACCTGGCCAGCTCCAAGACATGCACTCCGCTTTCGTACTTAGCAATTATCTCTTTCTTCATTTCCATAGTAATTTTCACCTTTTTTACTGCACGGTTGGCACTAGAAGCTTTCTTGGGGCCTATGGTGACTTATTTTGCAGGTACAATCACTAAAAACACTGTGATAATATGAAATGTTCCGACTGTATGCGTGGATGTGACCGCACTGGCTGGCTTGTAAACAGTGGCACCCATGGGACAGCTGAGGCGCGCTCAGGCCACACGTAGGACGTGTCTCGAACAAATCGCGCGAGGTGAGTTTTTTAGCGTAAGGTGAGGCAAAATTTTTGCGTTAAAATGTATCATGTGGTGGATTTAACATAAGGTGATGCCATCGTATGGTAGGGGTCCACTGTAATAACAATAAAAAAAGTAACAATAATATCATTCACTCTAAAAATGGTGTGTTGCATAAGAATGGGAGCGTTGCTCTTTATTTATTCTTCTGTACTAACTTGTCAGAGCATCATTCCTTCTAAAAATGATGTTACATGAGAATGGAAGTGTTGGTCTTTATTTATTCTACTGTACTACTGTGGAGACAACTTGTACACAATGTAAGGTGTTTGTATGAATGTGTATGAACCATAACCTGACGTGTTTGTTAACATAGTACTCTGTGGCTCTGTCTTACTCATTCTCTCTCTCTTTCATTCATTTTCATCTCGCTTACTCACCCTACATTAAGACTACAAATATTCAAAGGTAAATAATGAGTGTACTGTATATGCATTTTATCGCTCTAGGGCTGTGGAAATTTGTCTGGACCACCTTCATGTGAGTTGTCTACCCTAGCAAACTCTGTTGACACCGAGATGTGAGGCTGGTGCCTCGGCCTCACAAGTGGCTCATATGACACGCTTCCACAAATGACTGATGCTGCAAGAACTGCAACAGGAGGCTAAAGCATCTATTAGGGGAGAAAAGGGGAATTTATAGGAGCATCAGAAGAGGAGAGGTTAACCTTACTGACCAATATGTCCAGCTTAAAAAAGAAGTAAAAAAGGGGATTAGAAAGGCTAAACGTGACTATGAAATTAGAGTTGCTAATGAATCAAAGACTAATCCAAAGGGGTTCTTTCAGGTGTATAGGACGAAGGTGAAGGAAAAAGTAGGACCTCAGAAAATTGGGAATGGACAGCTGACAGATAATGAACTGGAAATGTGCTCCTTATTTATTTATTAATTTATTACGAAAACATTATACAGGTTGCCAAAACTTGTATGCATAGCATTACGGGCTGGCTTAAAATTAACTTAAGATTAACTAAGCAATAATGTAATCAGTGATAAAACATTATTGTAAACAGATAACAATAAAGCACAAATGAGAATTACAAAGACAGGTCATATGGTTGCATGCATTGCTGTACATTCAGTAGAATGGAGTATTCTGTTAGGTAGTGTTCAGTTATTTAGTATTTATTTGGTTTTGGGTGAGTCTATGAAAGATGGATGGGTCTAAAAATGATAACAAAGTTAGATTGGGTCTTAGGTTTAACATTTATGTGATATAATTATGAGGAACATTTAAGATATACAATTTATAAGGTTCAGTTATTCTGTAGTATTTATTTGGTGTGCGAGGGGCTTTTCCAGCAGGCATGCGTGAGCGTGTTTGATAGGAGTGAATGGAGAGTTTTTAATACTTAAGTGATCTTTGAAGGGAGAAAAGACTTGACTGGAGATGGGAATTTATAAATGTTGCAGACTGTAGTGTAAAGCACCCTTCTGGCAAGACAGTGATGGAGTGAATGATGGTGAAAGTTTTTCTTTTTTGCCTTGGTGGGAATTTTGATAAAAAAAAAAAAAGTGATCTTTGAGAAGAGATATTTATAAACAGGTAATGAATTCCAGATTTTAGGGCCTTTTATGTGCATTGAGTTTTTGCATAGTGTGAGATGGACACGAGGAACATCAAAGAGTGATCTGTGCCTTGGGTTATGGTCATGTGTTCTGTTGAGGTTGGCAAGGAGATGTTTGAGGGGAGGGTTAAAATCAGAGTTAAGTATTCTATGTATGTAATAGGTGCAGTAATATGTATGGATATTTTGTATGGTGAGTAGGTTTAGTGTTTTGAATATTGGTGGAGTGTGCTGCCTGTAGAGGGAATTTGTTATCATTCTGACTGCAGCCTTTTGTTGGGTAATTAGTGGTCTGAGATGGTTAATTGTTGTTGAGCCCAATGCACAAATTCCATAGGTGAGATAGGGGTAAATAAGAGAGTGAAATAGGGCCAGGAGGGCTGACCGTGGAACATAGTACCGTATATTCGATAGTATGCCTACAGTCTTGGAAATTTTCTTAGAAATTTGTTGTACACGTGTTTGAAATTTGAGTCTATTGTCAAGGTAGATTCCTAAGAATTTTCCCTCTGTTAGCTTTGTGATAGGTGATCCGTTTATCATTATTTTAAGAGGGACATCTGTAGCTCTGTTACCAAACTGAATGAAGTAGGTTTTGTCAATGTTTAGTGTAAGTTTGTTAGTCCTCATCTAGGTAGATATTTTCTGTAATTCAGTATTTACAGAATTAACTAGCATGACTGGGCTCGGGTGAGAGATGACGTATGTAGTGTCATCTGCAAATAGTGTGGGTTTGAGTAATTGCAAAGCATTTGGTAGGTCATTTATGTATAGGAGAAAGAGAAGAGGGCCAAGGACACTTCCCTGTGGGACACCAACTGTAATTGGTTGTGCAGAAGAGTTTGCCCCATTTATGTACACATATTGGCTTCTGTTGCTGAGGTATGACTTGAGGTAGTTGAGGGAGTGCCCTCTTATACCATAGTGTGACAATTTTATGTGGAGCAAGTCATGGTCAACTGTATCAAAAGCTTTATGTAAGTCAATGAAGATCCCCAGTGGGACTTCTTTTTTCTCTATTGCAATGTATATATGTTCTAGCATGTGTATAATAGCATCATTAGTATTTTTATTAGGCCTGAATCCAAATTGGTAGGGGTTGAGCATGTTTTGGGAGATGAGGTAGGAGTAGATTCGTTTATGAATTAATTTTTTGAAGATTTTTGAGAGAGGGTGTAAGTTGGATATTGGCCTATAGCTAGTCAACTCTGTTTGGTCTCCTCCTTTATGGATCGGGGTGACCCTTGCTATTTTGAGAACTGTAGGGAAGGTAGAGGATTCAATGGATTTGTTAAAGAGTGTTGCAATGATTGGTGATAGCACTTGTGACACTTTTTTGTATATAAAGGGTGGTAAGGTATTTAAATCTCCTGTCTTGTTTTTTAGTGTGTTGATAATAAGGGAGAATTCGTATGGGTTAGTCGGAGCTAGGAACAGTGTTGTTTTTGGGTAGTTGCCAGTGAGGTAGTCATTTGGTGGGGTATCTGAGCTCGGGATTCTATTGGCTAGGTTTTTTCCTATAGTGGAGAAGAAATTATTGAGTCTGTTTGCTGTTTCTGTTGGTGGGAGTTGGGGTTCGTCTGATTTTGCTAATTTAATTTCGCTATTTCGAGATATCTTTTTTGTTCCTAGAATTTCTGATAGGGTTTTTCAGGTCTTTTTTATATCACCTCATAAGTTGGATAATATGTTCTCATAATACAATTTTTTTGCCCTTATCAGGCTGGTTAAGATTGACGAACAACGTTTTGTTTGGTCTCTGGTTATGTGACCCATTCTGTACTGTTTTTCATATAGGTGTTTTGAATTTATGGATTTGAGAATGCTGGGTGTTAGCCAGGGACTGTTCAGTCTCTTAGCTGTCATCTGTTTAGTTTTTTTAGGGCAGTGCTTGTTATAGAGGTATTGGGTCTTTTTTAGAAAATTATTAATACATTCGTCAATATCTGTATAGATTTCTAGCTCAATGTGCCAGTCAATGTTTGTTACTGCTGTTGTGAAGTTATTAATGGCTGCCTCATTGTGAAGTCTGAAGGTGACTTTAGTAGTGTCTTGGGGTAATTTACCAAAAGTTGTTATGAGGAAAGTAGGGTAGTGGTCTGTGGAATTATCTGTGATTATGCCTGATTTTAAAGGGGATATGGTGATGTGGTCTAGTAGGGAAACACTAGTCTCTGTAACTCTTGTAGGTTTTGTTACTGTTGGTAGCAACATGCAGTTACTCATTGTGTTTGTGAATTCAGTAACGTGTGGGTCCTGGTCTTGCAGGAGATTTATATTGAAGTCACCTGCGAGTAGTAAGTGATCTTTGTTCATGCGTGCGTCAGTTATCATACTTCCTAGGTTTTGACTAAAATGCTAATGTTTGACTGTGGAACTCTGTAGATGTTTATCAATGTGAGAGTTTTTGTAGGTATTTGGATTTGAATTTAGCTATTATATATTCCCCATGTTCATCCCTTGTGCAAGTATTAGTGATACATTCCAGTTGGTCTGAGTAGTATACAGCTGTGCCACCCCTTGTTGGTCTGGCCTACAGTTGTGTATGGCTGTGTAACCAGGAATGGCATAGACATAAGTAGTATCAGGCTTTAGCCAGGTTTCAGTTAGTGTAATGATGGACATATTGGCATGCAAGGAATTTAATGACTATTTTTTGTCAGTTTTTACACAGGAAGATGTAAATGAGATTCCAGTAATTAACAATTATTTGGTTCCTGATTAGTTTAAATTAACTAATATTACTGTCACAAGGAACATGGTTATTAAACAGATAGACAAACTGAAGCAAAATAAGTCCCCGGGACCCGATGAGTTGTTTTCCAGGGAACTTAAGGAATGCAAGATGGAGCTTAGTCAGCCATTAACGAGTGTGTTTAACGTGTCCATCCTTACCGGTGTTGTGCCAGAGTTGTGGAAGATGGCTAATGTGGTTTCTATATTCAAATCAGGGGATAAGTCCACTCCTTCAAATTACCGTCCAATAAGCCTGACATCTATAGTGGGCAAGTTATTAGAATCAATTATAGCTGACATTATCAGAAGTCACCTTGAAGAGCATATCTTGATAAATGAATCTCAGCATGGATTCACGAGAGGTCGTTCCTGCCTGACAAACCGACTGACGTTCTTCAATAGAACATCTGAGGCAGTTGACAGTGATAAGGAATATGATACTGTTTATTTGGATTTAAGTAAAGCCTTCGATAGAGTACCTCACAAGAGACTCTAAAGAAAAGTGGCAGCTCATGGTATAGGAGGTAAAGTTCTAGCGTGGATAGAGGCATGGCTTACCTATAGAAAGCAGAGATTTACCATTAATGGAGTGAAATCTAAATGGGGATTAGTCACTAGTGGCATTCCACAAGGATCAGTTTTAGGCCCTCTCTTGTTCATAATTTACATTAATGACCTTGATGAAGGGATTACGAGTGACATGAGTAAGTTTGCTGATGATACAAAGATAGGCCGTATAATTCACTCTGAGGAGGATATCAATGAACTCCAGGACGATTTGGACAAATTAATGTCTTGGTCTGAAAAATGGCAGATGAAGTTCAATGTGGATAAGTGTAAGGTACTTGCCCTTGGTAATGAAAATAACCCTCGAAGCTATAATCTAGGTGAAGTGGAGCTTGATCATACAGAATGTGAAAAGGACTTGGGAGTCATGGTAAGCAGAAATCTAAAGCCAAGACAGCAGTGCCTTAGTGTGCGCAACAAGGCCAACAGATTACTTGGATTTATCTCAAGAAGTATAAGTAACAGAAGTCCAAAAGTTATTTTACAGTTCTATACATCACTAGTGAGGCCTCATTTAGATTATGCTGCTCAGTTTTGGTCCCCTTACTACAGGATGGACATAGACTCATTAGAGAACATACAGAGAAGAATGACTAAAATGATTTACTGTGTAAGGAACCTCCCGTATGAAGATAGACTTAAAGCCTTAAATCTCCACTCTCTGCAGAGGCGTAGAATGAGGGGAGATATCATTGAAGTGTATAAGTGGATGACGGGCATAAACAAGGGAGATATTAATAAAGTACTGAGGGTGTCGAACCAGGTAAGAACCAGAAATAATGGATTTAAGTTGGATAAATTTAGATTTAGAAAGGACATAGGTAAGTACTGGTTTTTCAAACAGAGTTGTTGATGCATGGAACAGTCTTCCCAGTGGGGTGGTAGAGGCTAGGACCTTTGGTAGCTTTAAGAAGAGACTGGACAAATATATGAGTGGGAGGGGCTGGGTTTGATTGGTGTCATTGGGTACGGGAGTTATTTCTTGGGTAGCTTTGGGTAGAAGTCATTTTGATAAGGACTTGCCTCGCATGGGCCAGTAGGCCTTCTGCAGTGTTCCTCCATTCTTATGTTCTTATGAATAAAGAACTGACTTACTTGATGTTGAAGGATATATCACCC
Organism: Cherax quadricarinatus; assembly: GCF_038502225.1. Lineage (NCBI taxonomy): Eukaryota > Metazoa > Arthropoda > Malacostraca > Decapoda > Parastacidae > Cherax > Cherax quadricarinatus. The sequence continues at coordinate 119,098 of NW_027195176.1, forward strand.
AGTTTTCAACCTCCCTAAGCCTTAGCCCCTCTGTACATTCCCCTACAAGTCACCACAATATTTAATCAGTATTAGTTACCTGCCTGCACCTCAGAAATTCCTGATTCCAAGAAGGTGAGTATCCCCTAGTTTAACTAAGCAGGAAGTGACACTAGCTTCTAAGCTTTAAACAAGAAAGGGGGCGCCGGTACGTACTGGTCTTTGGGCGTCCGACTGCACCAAAGACCCACAGTTCAACTCACTCACAATTTCCCCCCAGAAACAGGCCAGAATACTGTGAATGGGCCTGATGTAGGAGGGCATCTACAGTGCTTCGGGGTGCCTCCACTAGATTTCCCTAGGTCTAGTATATGTAGACACGTGGGGGCACCACCCTGCTGTTCACGGCACTTGTTATTCCGGTGGTGTCTGATCATAGAAGGAAGCACCGGCATCTCAAAGACCAGCGCCTGGTCGTTCAAGCTTGGGCTGCTACTTCTCCCTAGCTAATATAACCTAGTGTTTGCCTATATTCAAGACCCATTCCTACCTACATTAAGGTCTTAGGTCTACATTATTAATATCTACAGTTGTCTCAATAATCCTAATAATAGTTTACTATCAGTATAAACTACCTACGTCCTCCTTGAAGGGTAAATCTATCAATTAAGACATATCTTCCAACCACCTTCGCCAACTGGGGTATATGTATGTGTTTTGGGTAGATGTGAGGCCTGCAAAACTTAGATGGTCTATCTGGAATTAGGGGCTTCATACGGCTTATTTACCTTGTGGAATTTAGGACCGAATAAGTTCTAACAAGGGCACTTTATATGTCGTAGTAGGTGGGGAGGCCAGGCGGGCTACCATACCTCCCACACGACTTTCTACAAATAAATACTTTTCACCTCTCACCTTACATGAAGACCATTAAGACTACAAACATTTTAAGGTAACTAATGAGTGTACTGTATATGCATTTTATCACTCTAGGGCACTTTAAGCACTGTAGTATATTATGTGTGGATGGGGTGGCCAGGAGGGCTACCATACCTACCACACCTGACTTCTTACAGTAAATACTGCTCACCTCTTGTCCTACATTAAGATTACAAATACAGTGGACCCTCGAATTTAGTAGTGCCTTTTCTGTATGCAAAACTATTTTTGCATACAGAAATAATGTAAATCCAATTAAACCATTCCAGATACCCAAAAATATTAACAAACAATACATTTTATAGATAATAAAAACAGTTTTGCATACAGAAAAGGGGTCCACAGGTGAGGGCGGCGGCGGCAGCAGCAGCAGCAACGGAATCCTACCAGCTCTTCTTTCTCAAAAAAACATCGCTCATCAAAACTTGTGATGGCCTAAGTGAAAGTTCAACTACATGAACCCACGTAGACCACAACAAGACCCAAGAATACTAAGAATGTAACCCAAATCTTGACAAAATTAGATCTAAGGAAGACAGCCCTGCTAACCCAAACACTGCCTCCGCTGCCAGACAACCACTTAACCCAAGCTCCGAGAAAACAAGCCTTCTCCTCCATTGCTACACAGTATCTACTTTAGTGATACTATGAAAGGATATCGCAGAAGAAACAACACCAGTAATAATAGGATAACAGCAAGGACCCTAGAACTCAACTTGTCTACCCAGCAGGACGCCGGTGTATCATCAACCCCCCTCACCGCCGCCACCCAGGGAACAACAACAAACATGGCTGACTCCCCCTCCAACTCCACTCCCTTCAAAGGATTCATCCATGATAACTCAGGTATGATTATTCCTGACAATATCAAGGACTACATCGTTGCTCTAGAAAATGAAATCAAAGATATCAAAGCAACACTCGAGCGACGAGAATCCAAGATAACCAACCTCGAGAACAAGATCCAAAACCTTGAAGAGAAGATTACATCGGGAAGTGTTGACACAGAAAATACTCTAAAAGCAGCTATAGCCAGTCACACCGAACAAATAACTACAATAAATATGAAGGTTGAAGAAGCAATCAAGGACTGGAATCAGAACATGCACACTCGACTAAATGAATACCTTGATTTCCAAGACGACAAAACTGAACAAGATAAGTTGTCTGATGCAGTTATAATAAACAGTCCACACATTCCTAGTGACATAACACAAGCACAGTGCAAAGAAACTGCTATCAGGATAATACAGAACCACGTACAAGTCATCGTGCAAAACAATGAAATCAAAGAAACACGTTTGCTAGGAAAACCAGGAAGTAAACACAGTATAATGATCAGACTTCATTCATACGATAAAAGAAAGGACCTAATTAAATCAGCAATTACAATGAAAAATGTAGTGTACATAAATGAGTGTCTAACAAAAAAACGTCAAAACCTTCTCTTCAGGCTGAGAAAACTTAAACAGGAAAACAAAATACATCAGTGTTTCATGCGAGATGGGAAAATACTAGTAAGGAAAACATCAACAGGACAACAATATACCATCTCAAACGAACACGATTTCTCTACCTTCCTTAGAAAAGCTGACATTTCTGTAACAGATTAGATAAGTGCCCTTAATACATATATACGTGTGGTGCATATAGTGTACGTTACTATTATATTGTGCATTATTATTTTTATTATTTTTCATCACTAGCTAATCCCAACTACCTCCAATACTCTATACTTCTTTCTTACTGCTATTAATTGCTCATAATTTTAAATTACAAGTCAAATCTTACTCCAAATTAATAATATTCATTATTCTTACATGTCCATTTAATTTTGATTATCACTACTTGTTTTTTAGTCACTTTTCATTGTGTATGCAATTAGTGTATATTCCAATTACTTTTTTGCAAGTACCAAAACTATCTTTTGCTAGCTAGTACCAACTACCTCATTTTTTCTTTTTTTTACTTTTTATTGTGCAATAAACTGCTCAATTTATTTAATATTACAAATCAAATCTTACTCCTAAACCAATATTATTTCATAGTGACCACCTGTCCATTTAACTTTGTTTACCATTACTTAATTTTAGTCCCTTATATATTTTTCCTTTATTTTAGCTTTATATAACTACCCTAGTTTATATATTCACAATTGTTAAAATAATCAAGGTGCTATTCTCAGGTGCTAAAGTAGAATAAGTTCACAATTTTGCCATTATATTCCAAAGCTCATTTATTTGATTACCACTTTATTGTTCACCACAACTTATATTAGTCCCTTTTATATTATAATTTTATACTATAATTCTAACTTTAAAGAATTACCTTTATAATACTACCTACTATCATATTCCAAAGCTCCATTATTTGATCGTCACTTTATTTGTATTAGTCCATTTTATATTGTCTCCTTTATTTTAGCTAAAAAAAAAAAAAAAAAAAAACTACCTTAGCTCATTATTTTACATTTGTTAAATAACTCAGGTGCTATTTTTTAGCTTAAGACTATTTACTTTGTTTTATACTTAATTCTAACTATAGATTCCCTACAAATCTTATGATTACAAGCATTGATCCTGATACCAACCTCTTATTTAATGACTTAAATGAATCAAACAGTTACTGTAATTACTACACTGCAGAACAATCAAAGGCACTTCTCAGTGCCAACAACAACATAACTGTCTTTAACTACAATATCAGATCTTTAAGCAAGCATTACGATGACCTCATAGCATTACTAAATTCCTTACATGCCAATATGTCCATCATTACACTAACTGAAACCTGGCTAAAGCCTGATAGTACAGATGTCTATGCCATTCCTGGTTACACAGCCATACACAACTGTAGGCCAGACCAACAAGGAGGTGGCACAGCCATATACTACTCAGACCAACTAGAATGTATCACTAATACTTGCACAAGGGATGAACATGGGGAATATATAATAGCCAAATTCAAATCCAAATACCTACAAAAACCTCTCACATTGATAAACATCTACAGAGTTCCACAGTCAAACATTAGCCAATTTAGTCAAAACCTAGGAAGTATGATAACTGATGCACGCATGAACAAAGATCACTTACTACTCTCAGGTGACTTCAATATAAATCTCCTGCAAGACCAGGACCCACACGTTACTGAATTCACAAACACAATGAGTAACTGTATGTTGCTACCAACAGTAACAAAACCTACAAGAGTTACAGAGACTAGTGTTTCCCTACTTGACCACATCTGGACCAACACCATATCCCCTTTAAAATCAGGCATAATTACAGATAATACCACAGACCACTACCCTACTTTCCTCATAACAACTCTTGGTAAACTACCCCAAGACACTACTAAAGTCACCTTCAGACTTCACAATGAGGCAGCCATTAATAACTTCATAACAGCAGTAGCAAACATTGACTGGCACACTGAGCTAGAAATCTATACAGATATTGACGAATGTATTAATAATTTTCTAAAAAAGACCCAATACCTCTATAACAAGCACTGCCCTAAAAAAACTAAACAGATGACAGCTAAGAGACTGAACAGTCCCTGGCTAACACCCAGCATTCTCAAATCCATAAATACAAAACACCAATATGAAAAAACAGTACAGAATGGGTCACATAACCAGAGACCAAACAAAACGTTACTCGTCAATCCTAACCAGCCTGATAAGAAAGGCAAAAAAATTGTATTATGAGAACAGATTATCCAACTTACGAGGTGATATAAAAATGACCTGGAAAACCCTATCAGAAATTCTGGGAACAAAAAAGATATCACGAAATAGTGCAATAAAATTAGCAAAATCAGATGAACCCCAACTCCCACCAACAGAAACAGCAAACAGACTCAATGATTTCTTCTCCACTATAGGACAAAACCTTGCCAATAAAATCCCAAGCTCAGATACCCCACCAAATGACTACCTCACCGGCAACTACCCGAACACACTGTTCCTAGCTCCGACTAACCCATACGAAGTTTCCCTTATTATCAACGCACTAAAAACAAGGCAGGAGACTTAAATACCTTACCACCCTTTATATACAAAAAAGTGTCACAAGTGCAATCACCAATCATTGCAACACTCTTTAACAAATCCATTGAATCCTCCACCTTCCCTACAGTACTCAAAATAGCAAGGGTCACCCCGATCCACAAAGGAGGAGACCAAACAGAGTTGAATAACTATAGGCCAATATCCAACTTACACCCTCTCTCAAAAATCTTCAAAAAATTAATTCATAAACGAATCTACTCCTACCTTTTCTCCCAAAACATACTCAACCCCTGCCAATTTGGATTCAGGCCAAATAAAAATACTAATGATGCTATTATACACATGGTAGAACATATATACACTGCAATAGAGAAAAAAGAAGTCCCACTGGGGATCTTCATTGACTTACGTAAAGCTTTTGATACAGTTGACCATGACTTGCTCCACCTAAAATTGTCGCACTATGGTATAAGAGGGCACTCCCTCAACTACCTCAAGTCATACCTCAGCAACAGAAGCCAATATGTGTACGCAAATGGGGCAAACTCTTCTGCACAACCAATTACAGTTGGTGTCCCACAGGGAAGTGCCCTTGGCCCTCTTCTCTTTCTCCTATACATAAATGACCTACCAAATGCTTCGCAATTGCTCAAACCCACACTATTTGCAGATGACACTACATATGTCTTCTCCCACCCGAGCCCAGTCACGCTAGCCAATACTGTAAATACCGAATTACAGAAAATATCTACCTGGATGAGGACTAACAAACTTACACTAAACATTGACAAAACCTACTTCATTCAGTTTGGTAACAGAGCTACAGATGTCCCTCTTAACATAATGATAAACGGATCACCTATCACAAAGCTAACAGAGGGAAAATTCTTAGGAATCCACCTTGATAATAGACTCAAATTTCATACACATATACAACAAATTTCTAAGAAAATTTCCAAGACTGTAGGCATACTATCGAAGATACGGTACTATGCTCCACAGTCAGCCCTCCTGGCCCTATATCACTCTCTTATTTACCCCTATCTCACCTATGGAATTTGTGCATGGGGCTCAACAACAATTAACCATCTCAGACCACTAATTACCCAACAAAAGGCTGCAGTTAGAATGATAACAAATTCTCACTACAGGCAGCACACTCCACCAATATTCAATACACTAAACCTACTCACCATACAAAACATCCATACTTATTACTGCACCTATTACATACATAGAACACTTAACTCTGATATTAACCCTCCCCTCAAACATCTCCTTGCCAACCTCAACAGAACACATGACCATAACACAAGGCATAGATCACTCTTTGATGTTCCTCATGTCCATCTCACACTATGCAAAAACTCAATGCACATAAAAGGCCCTAAAATCTGGAATTCATTACCTGTAAATATAAAAGAAACACTACCTGTTTATAAATTCAAGTCTCTTCTCAAAGATCACCTACTCACCCAAAACCAAATAAATACTGAATAACTGAACCTTATAAATTGTATATCTTAAATGTTTCTCACAATTATATCACATAAATGTTAAACCTAAAACCCAATCTAACTTTATTATTTTTTAAATACACTACCTAACAGAATACTCCATACGACTGAATGTACAACAATGTAAAACACTTGTGCTTTATAGTAATCTGTTTACATTAATGTTTTATCACTGATTTCATCATTGCTTAGTTAATCTTAAGTTAATTTTAAGCCAGCCCGTAATGCTATGCATAGTATAAGTGGCTTTGGCATGCTGCTCTTATCTGTATTTTTTTGTACCTCTGTATGTGTGCTCAAATTGTAAATAAATAAATAAATAAATAAATTTTAAGGTATATAATGAGTGTACTGTGTGTATTTTACTTTTTATTGTTTCTTAATTCTTAGTTCGATTGCTAACTTAATATATGTTAGTGTAAACTTGCTATCTGGCATTTATATGCATTTGTAAGTGGAAAAAATGGCGTTCTGCTTTTCGGCGATGTCTGCTTCGCGGCGGTAGCCTGGAACCTAACCTGCTATATAAGTAGGGCCCTATTGTACTTTAAGAAACAGTTATTTATTACATTTTGATGAAGTTTCAATAAGATTGCAAATGAAACAACTGAAACAAAAAATATTAAAAAAAAAAATAAAGTTTGGCAAGCACATGCAAATTACTGGCACTGGAAAAGTTACTGGGCACTCCCCACTCATAAAACAATGCTAATCCAATAATATTATAAAGCTAGATACTGTAATTTATTTTGTCTTCATTCCCCCCCAAAATAAATTTCTTAAGTTGTTGACATTTAGAAAAATATCTGCCTCTTACCCCCCCCCTCCCCATCCCACTGCAAATCATAAAATATTTGAGATATGTCAAAGGTTGCTTCCTTCGAAAATATAACAGCCATTGTTTTATATTTGTTGTGTAAATTCTTCCAATCCGTTCATTATTAATGGCACACTTTCAAGAAATAGGTCAATATCTTACTTCTGAGATATTAGAGGGAACGTACACATAGCTGGTTACTTGGGAAAAAAAAAAAAAATCGTACTACTTTTGAGTCTTCCATAGGATATCAATGTTTGCCCTGTGGTAAACTGTGTTTTCTGTAGTTTCAGTGATCAGAGGTACAAGTGGGAGGCCAATTATATATTTTAGGTTCATATCAAGTATCCACGATCCACGGTCACCGGCCAAGCGCTTCATACAATTGGACGTTGTGGAAAATTCTGAATTTTCCTAAATTCAGCATGTGTAAATTTAAATAACATAACTGTTTACCTGGAGTTTACCTGGAGAGACTTCCGGGGGTCAACACCCCCGTGGCCCGGTCTGTGACCAGGCCTCCTGGTGGATCAGAGCCTGATCAACCAGGCTGTTGCTGCTGGCTGCACGCAAACCAACGTACGAGCCACAGCCCGGCTGATCAGGAACTGACTTTAGGTGCTTGTCCAGTGCCAGCTTGAAGACTGCCAGGGGTCTGTTGGTAATCCCCCTTATGTGTGCTGGGAGGCAGTTGAACAGTCTTGGGCCCCTGACACTTATTGTATGGTCTCTTAACGTGCTAGTGACACCCCAGCTTTTCATTGGGGGGATGGTGCATTGTCTGCCAAGTCTTTTGCTTTCGTAGTGAGTGATTTTCGTGTGCAAGTTCGGTACTAGTCCCTCTAGGATTTTCCAGGTGTATATAATCATGTATCTCTCCCTCCTGCATTCCAGGGAATACAGGTTTAGGAACCTCAAGCGCTCCCAATAATTGAGGTGTTTTATCTCCGTTATGCGCGCCGTGAAAGTTCTCTGTACATTTTCTAGGTCGGCAATTTCACCTGCCTTGAAAGGTGCTGTTAATGTGCAGCAATATTCCAGCCTGATTTGACCCTTCAAGAAATTTTGAATGAGGGAGGGGTGTAGAACAGCTACTGAGTGATGTGGGGAAGGATGCCTTAGTGAAAATACATGTGAACACTGGTCTGTTAGAAGTTTAATTTAATCAGGCATCATCGAAGTTTGGCTGGTGTAAATCTGCCCCAATCCGTAATTTATAAATTGCTCACACATTCCCACTGAAGAATTGGGATAAAACGTGTTGAAAACCCTTACAATTTGGCAACAAGGATGGAAAAATAGAAGACTCCACATCTTCCCAGCAGCACACCTTAGCTAAATGATGCTTACCCATAATGTACAGTAGTTGTGCACTGGCCATCACAAATTCTTGCTGTTAGGGTAACATTAGGGTGTGTTCCAAAATTAATAATTTTGATCCAGTAATTAAATGGTGAGTGCTCAGGCTATATTTTCCTTTCTATTTACATAAAATTCATATATTTTTAGTAAAATGCTACTCAAGAGACCCTCCCCCTCTCCTTCCAAGTCACAAACCATCATGTCCACTCACTATCTTGTAATTTACCAACATTATTGGTATTAATTTTTATGTTGTAATATTTGATAGGTCCGACTTAGTTTATGGGTGGGAAAGTGTGTGGGGGTCTCGGAGGAGAGGTATGGTGCAGCCTAGTACCTCTAAAATCCCATCTAGCTCTAAGGTACAACAAACATCGGTAAGTACAATAAATTGTTGCTTAGTTGTGCCCCCTTCAAATTATGTGGATGAAATATTTCCAGAATGTATCTGTGAACCTCATCCCCATAATTTCCCAGAGATGTCTTTCATTATTCTTATTGTTATATTTCTTGTTTCTGATATCATTTGTAATGGGTAGATGAAGTTTACCTTAATAATTGCATAATTATACAACATTCTATAGTGCAGTGAGGCACCATTTCTTGCGTGTTGCTTGCTCAACGTACACTAAGCTTTGCACGTGGAACTTGAATGATTCGCCGGTACATGTCCTGGCCCGGGTCTTTCCCAGTCTATAAGCGGCTTCTCCCTCTCTGATAGCTCCTCCCACTTTGTAACCATGGCACAAGGAGAATTTTATATATTAGATACAATGACACAAAGAAATAACTAAAAAATAGTTAAAAATTTCTGAAAATTCACATTGTGTTCAGACATATTGCATGAGTCATCACAAGGCAATGAGTTAATGACTATAATTCCTTGTAGAAATATACCTGGAGTTTACCTGGAGAGAGTTCCGGGGGTCAACGCCCCCGCGGCCCGGTCTGAGACCAGGCCTCCTGGTGGATCAGAGCCTGATCAACCAGGCTGTTGCTGCTGGCTGCATGCAAACCAACATACGAGCCACAGCCCGGCTGATCCGGAACTGACTTTAGGTGCTTGTCCAGTGCCAGCTTGAAGACTGCCAGGGGTCTGTTGGTAATCCCCCTTATGTGTGCTGGGAGGCAGTTGAACAGTCTCGGGCCCCTGACACTTATTGTATGGTCTCTTAACGTGCTAGTGACACCCCTGCTTTTCATTGGGGGGATGGTGCATCGTCTGCCAAGTCTTTTGCTTTCGTAGTGGGTGATTTTCGTGTGCACGTTCGGTACTAGTCCCTCTAGGATTTTCCAGGTGTATATAATCATGTATCTCTCCCTCCTGCGTTCCAGGGAATACAGGTTTAGGAACCTCAAGCACTCCCAATAATTGAGGTGTTTTATCTCCGTTATGCGCGCCGTGAAAGTTCTCTGTACATTTTCTAGGTCGGCAATTTCACCTGCCTTGAAAGGTGCTGTTAGTGTGCAGCAATATTCCAGCCTAGATAGTACAAACATAAGACTGTACATCAAAATGGGCTTGGCCTCCCTAGTTTTGAAGGTTCTCATTATCCATCCTGTCATTTTTCTAGCAGATGCGATTGACACAATGTTATGGTCCTTGAAGGTGAGATCCTCCGACATGATCACTCCCAGGTCTTTGACGTTGGTGTTTCGCTCTATTTTGTGGCCAGAATTTGTTTTGTACTCTGATGAAGATTTAATTTCCTCATGTTTACCATATCTGAGTAATTGAAATTTCTCATCGTTGAACTTCATATTGTTTTCTGCAGCCCACTGAAAGATTTGGTTGATGTCTGCCTGGAGCTTTGCAGTGTCTGCAATGGAAGACACTGTCATGCAGATTCGGGTGTCATCTGCAAAGGAAGACACGGTGCTGTGGCTGACATCCTTGTCTATGTCGGATATAAGGATGAGGAACAAGATGGGAGCGAGTACTGTGCCTTGTGGAACAGAGCTTTTCACCGTAGCTGCCTCGGACTTTACTCTGTTGACGACTACTCTCTGTGTTCTGTTAGTGAGGAAATTATAGATCCATCGACCGACTTTTCCTGTTATTCCTTTAGCACGCATTTTGTGCGCTATTATGCCATGGTCACACTTGTCGAAGGCTTTTGCAAAGTCTGTATATATTACATCTGCATTCTTTTTGTCTTCTAGTGCATTTAGGACCTTGTCGTAGTGGTCCAATAGTTGAGACAGACAGGAGCGACCTGTTCTAAACCCATGTTGCCCTGGGTTGTGTAACTGATGGGTTTCTAGATGCGTGGTGATCTTGCTTCTTAGGACCCTTTCAAAGATTTTTATGATATGGGATGTTTGTGCCAAATTCTTAAACTATATTTCTGTAAACTTAACTCATTTTTCAAAAAATTTCGCATTCTTTTTCCCAAACACACATTGTATCCCTCCCTACCTATGGTTATCCTGGGTAGCAAATCCTCCATGCCCTGGGTTATCCTGGTGGTTAACCCTCCCTACCCCTGGATACTCTCTATCCTGGGTGGTTAACCATCCCTACCCTATATTATCCTGGGTGGCTAACCCTCCCTATGCTAGAGTATTCTGGGTGGCTAGCCCTCCCTGCCTTTGGTTATCCTGGGTGGCTAACCCTGCCTACCTTGGGTTATCCTGGGTGGCTAATCCTCCCTACCCCAGGTGGCTAACACTGGGTTATCCTGGGCAGTAAACCCTCCCTACCCCGGGTTATCCTGGGTGGCTAACAATCCGTGTTAAAAATCCCTAATAAATCCTACATTTCAAAGTGTCATATGGGTATAAAGGCAAATCTTGTAAAAATGCAAAATGCAAAATCCATAATGTAGAGACGTCTCAAGAGAATATTAGAAGGTCAACTTATTGATCCCCTTCTAGTATCTAGCCTGTTTCTGGCTTTGTAAAAGTTTGTCAGAGAATATTCTAGTCAAGTTATTCTTTAAAATTAAGATAAATTTCAATAATACTTTGGGATCACAAGTGGTAGAACAAACAAAATGTAATTTAAGATCTTTAACCCTTTCAGGGTCGACAGGCCCTCTCAGAGACTTGTTCCCAGGGTCCCCCAAATTTAAAAAAAAAAAAAAAATTATGAAGAGATAGAGAATCTTTTCCCGATCATAATGACACCATAAGTATGAAATTTGATGGAAAACTTACGAAATTATGCTCTCTCGCGAAGTTAGCGGTCTCGACGATGTTTACGCATTGGCGATTTTGCCCACTTTGAGTCCTATTTTTGGCGAATTCCAGTACATTTGTTGACAAAATCATAACTATTTTGTTAGAATTCCATTTTTTCTATCGAATGAGTACAAGAAGCCACCCATTTACCGATTTCAACTATCCAATACAGTGGTCAGAATTTAGCAATTTTGCCAATTTCACACAAATTTCAAAAAATGCTAATTTCCGAACAGGGTCCAGAATAAACAAGAAAGACATTCCTGGCACTAAAATAACCTTTCATCTGTTCATTAGTCACGTCCCCAGGCCCCTCTTACATTCTTCTGCTTTCCACTTTGAATTTTTCTCACAAAAAAAATAGAAGATTTACTGTTATGCAGACTACTGCATTGATGTAGAAATGGTATAAATAATATCAGCGCACTTGTGAAAGAATATTAGACTCACCAGTTGACGTGTATTGGATGCATAGCATGATTTGTTTACTTTTGAACTTTGGTAAAAATCGAACATTTCTGCTACTTTGAGCTCAATTTCAAGGTACTTTTCTTTGTAAAACCAGTCAAAATCATCTCAATTTCTGTAATATGTCTTCCATTCTATAAAATTACACCAGGAAAACTAGAATACAACAATAAATACCATATGAAAATAAAGTGCAAAGTCACTGTTTTAATCCAAAAACATGGTCAAAGTTCTTTTTTTTTCTCATTACGCACTGTGTGCTGCAGGATTTTTTTTTATACCATGCACGCTGACCACATAGACCCATTCTTTCATATGTAGGCCTACCAGCTTTCTCTCACTAGATCTGAGGGCGCTAGAATTTAGGCGTACTAGTACATCAAAAACCCTGGCTCGTAAGCCATACTAGTACGGCTGAAACCCTGAAAGGGTTTATAACAAAGTTGTCTAGCTGGACAATATCAAAATAAATATATCTGATATTATTTAGGAGAGAAACTCCTACACTTTTCTTGGATGTAACTTAGTAAACAATTGTACATATAGTAGCACAGTGCCGAGGGCACATTTCGTAACAGTACGACTCACATGTATTGTCTAGTATGTTGATATCAAATATAAGAATAATACTGGTACCTGTACTTAGTTCAGTGGTGACCTGTACTTAGCTCTGTGAAGAATTGTCTAGTGTGCTCTCTGTGAATCTGAACCAAGATGTCTCTCTTGAGCAACTCTACCAGCAGCTAAGAAAGGAGCTTAGGGTTCCTAAGCTCAAGATATGGCGACTGACAGAGGAAAATAAGAAGATTTGTAGTAATCCTCCTGTTGTGAGTCCTCAGGTCAAGAGGGGAACCTGGTCAGTGGCCGGGCAACATGGAACGAAGCTGAAGATCAAGAAGACTGTTGGAGTAGCAGAAACAACTAAGAACCAGGAGTCTATTTTGGAAACTTCCAACCCATTTTCAGTGCTACCCAAATAATGTGGAATGTCTACTGGGAATGTCACAACTAGCACCAAGGAAGCATTGGCGGATGAGAGTGAGTTGACATTCCTTGAAACCCCAACGAAGCCCATCAAGAACGTCACAACGAACTCCACGAGTGAAGGTAAGAACACTGTTTTAGTTGGGGACAGTCAGGTTAAGTTTATGGATAGGGCTCTTTGTCTTAGGGACAGGAAGAAGAGGCAGAGGGTATGTTTTCCTGGGGCTAGGATGGGGGATATTGTTAGCTGTCTAGATATCATGAAAGGTAATGGGAGCAATTCTATTATCTGCCTCAGTGTGGGAGGCAACGATGCTGGCAGACGTAGGAGTGAAGACCCAATTAGCAGGTACAGGACAGCAATAGAGATAATTGGGAAGAAGGGTGGGAACCCTGTCGTATGTGGCATTTTGCCCAGGAGAGGAGTTGGAAATAAATGGTTGTCCAGGGCAATTGGTGTCAATTGCTGGCTGCCCAAACACTGTAAGGAAAATTCAGTAACATTCATAGACAACTGGGGCCTCTTCTATGGTAAAAATAACATGTATACCAGGGATGGGGCTCATTTATCTAGGTTTGGGGTGGGAGCACTGGCCAATGCAGTGGAGGGAGCTATTAGGTCTATAAACTAGAAATAGTGGTATGGGTTTCTGTAGAAAATCAATGAATTCTCAGTGTAGCAATAGTTTGAGTTTTAGGGAAACCAGTTAATAGGCAGAATGAGGTAGAATTACTGGTGAATATTGGAAACCCAATGGTACTAGGTGACAAGGACAGTAACAGGTATAGGGGAGGAACAGAAATCAGCAGGAAGAGAAAAGAGAAGGGAAGTTTTCTAAAGATATTTTATACTAATACATGTTGTGCGAGAAATAAGATGAACGAATTGAGATTAGCGGCAAGTGCAGGTAAAATTGATGTTTTCGCCATAATTGAGACGTGATGCAATATGAAAAATCGGGACATGCCTGCTGAATGTCACACTCAGGGTTTTAAATTGTTTCAAGCAGATAGAAGAATCGGTAAGGGAGGTGGGGTGGCACTCTATGTTCAAGATCGTTTAAAATGTTGCATAAAAACAGGTATAAAGTCTGAAATAACATATACAGTGTGTGTCTGGATAGAATTTTCAGAGGGGTATGAGAAATTGATTTAAGGTGTGATACACCATCCCCCAAACTTACTTTTGAATGTCACTGTTGTATTCAATGACCATTCTACCTCATAGTCTTAATTGTGTTTAATATCTACGTAATCTCACTCCTTTTTTACCACTTCATTGTTCTATCTTATTTTAATTGAAACTAACCATAGCTTGTCCTCAGTATTCTACCTGACTTTAAAAAATACTCTATCGTCCATTTTCATTTTAAAATCTCTATTATACCCCAACCTTATTGTTAACTTTTTATTATTGCCCATTTTTATTTTATATTTTAGTGCCCAACTTTATTGTAAACTTTTCATCTTATTATTGCACTATTCTAGTCTTGAGTTAATTACCCAACCTTATACTTGCCCAATTTTACCAATACCTTATTGCCAAATCTGTTTTAAACTTTTTATTATTGCCCTTATTATTTGTAAAGTTTATTACCCAATTTTATTATATACTTTTTTATAATTGCCCTATTCTATTGTAGACTTTATCACCCAACTTTATTTTACTTTTCTTAACCTTTTGTTACCAATTTTTAAGCTTGTATATTCAACTTTAATATTATCCTGTGTACCATTTTACTATCATATTATAACCAAGTCATTGCCATTTTTATTTTTTTATTATTTTCATTTTCTTTTGCTACCTCAACTTGTGTACTTTGTCTTGTCATATTAAATTTAGTTATACTCTAGTTGTTGTTAACAACTTATATTAGACCTTAGTGCAATTACAAGTGAGAGTCTTGTGCTATTTTTAATTTGGATTTTTAAATTTTCAGTTTATATTCAGTTGTACTTTAGCTCATTCTAGCACAACGCATAGACAATATCAACTTCATTATGTGTATTAGTGACTATACTCTATATGACCAAAATGCTTTAGCTATATACTTGTCCAAACTTCCCACTACTACAGATATCAGTACTAGAACTCAACACACAATACAGGATATAAATAACCACTATTTAAACCTGATATAAACATCCACAATATAACACCCAATCAAAACCTACTGCCTTTATTACACAGCATCACAAGCCAGCACTATCCTAAACAGTGCTAAAAGTCTATCAGTTCTCAACTACAACATCAGGTCCTTAAGCAAACACTATGACGACCTCCTGGCACTCCTTGAGTTGCTAAAGACACCCTTCTCCTGCATTATTCTTACTGAGACCTGGCTTAACCTGTAAATGGTCCAAGCAGATCTACATTCACATGTGTAATGCTCCAAAAGTAGATCTATGTTTTTTTACATATTTTCAAATATAACAAAACAAAAGTAGATCAAAGTTTTTTTACACATTTTCAAATGTAAAAAAGAAAAAAGAAGATCTACTTTTTTTACATACTTTCAAATGTTGAAAAAACGTATATATACGTTTGGACCATTTACGGGTTAAGCAGGACACAATAGATACCTACCACTACCAGGATACACAGCAATCCACAACTGCAGACCATACCAAGTTGGGGTGGTATTGCAATCTATTACTCCAACCAACTATCTTGTCTTAGCACCACTTGCTTTAGTGATGAATATGGGGAATACATTTTTGCTAATTTTACTGTAAAAAACCTTAAGACGCCTATAACAATCGGTGTCATTTACCGGATACCACACACAAACATCCCAAATTTCAGTGAGAAATTAAAGGCACTAATAACAAACAGATAAATGAATCATAACACACCACCTTCTCTTAGCTGGAGACTTCAAGGTTCTGGTGATCAACCTTGGCTGGTGCTACTAGATGATCAGCCTGTAACTGATTTCATCAACAATATGAACAACACATTTCTCATACCAACAATAACTAAACCAACCAGGCTGACTGAGACAAGTGCAACCATAATAGACCACTTGTATTTATGTGTATATGGACCTAATATACTAGACTCCCCCAAGGAGGAGAAGGAGTAGGGGGAAGAGGAAGAAGAGGAGGAGGAGGAAGAGGAGGAGGAGGAAGAGGAGGAGAAGGAAGAGGAAGAGTAGGAGGAAGAGGAATAAGAGGAAGAGGAGGAGGAAGAGGAATAGTACGAGGAAGATTAGGGGGAAGAGGAGGAAGAGGAAGAAGAGGAGGAGGAGGAAGAGTAGGAGGAAGAGGAAGAAGAGGAGGAAGAGGAAGAGGAGGAGGAGGAAGAGGAAGAGTAGGAGGAAGAGGAAGAAGAGGAGGAAGAGGAAGAGGAGGAGGAGGAAGAGGAAGAGGAAGAGTTAAATCAGGGTACATAATCAAAGCTCCCTGACAGCTAGCTCTCTGTCTACAGTCATCATTTTTACTCACATCTTCAACCACTTTGTCTGGATTTCTTGGGTTATCCTAGGTAATTTATACCTTCCTGAGACAGAGATAGATAACAAACATTAGTATGAACCATGTTTCAGAGTTCCACAAGCTGCACCACTTGAATACAACAAAGTTTCATTTAGACTCCATGATGAGGCCTCAATAAAGAAGTTCGCAGCAGACCTAGAGACTGTTGACTGGCCTACAGAATTCTTCAAGGCCAATGGTAATGACGATTGGACAGACATTTTCTTAACAAATTACTTAGACTATACAACATTGTCCTATAAAAACGAAGCAGATCACGAATAAACGGCTCAGTTGCCCATGGCTAACCAGCAGCATTCTGAAATCCATTGATAAGAAACATCAATATGAAAAGCAATATACCTGGAGTTTACCTGGAGAGAGTTCCAGGGGTCAATGCCCCTGCAGCCCAATCTGTGACCAGGCCTCCTGGTGGATCAGAGCCTGATCAACCAGGCTGTTGCTGCTGGCTGCACGCAAACCAACATATGAGCCACAGCCCGGCTGGTCAGGAACGGACTTTAGGTGCTTGTCCAGTGCCAGCTTGAAGACTGCCAGGGGTCTGTTGGTAATCCCCCTTATGTATGCTGGGAGGCAGTTGAACAGTCTCGGGCCCCTGACACTTATTGTATGGTCTCTTAACGTGCTAGTGACACCCCTGCTTTTCATTGGGGGGATGTTGCATCGTCTGCCAAGTCTTTTGCTTTCATAGTGAGTGATTTTCGTGTGCAAGTTCGGTACTAGGATTTTCCAGGTGTATATAATCATGTATCTCTCCCGCATGCATTCCAGGGAATAAAGGTTTAGGAACCTCGAGTGCTCCCAGTAATTGAGGTGTTTTATCTCTGTTATGCGTGCCGTGAAGGTTCTCTGTACATTTTCTAGGTCAGTAATTTCACCTGCCTTGAAAGGTGCTGTTAGTGTGCAG
This sequence comes from Cherax quadricarinatus, assembly GCF_038502225.1. NCBI lineage: Eukaryota > Metazoa > Arthropoda > Malacostraca > Decapoda > Parastacidae > Cherax > Cherax quadricarinatus. Next base: position 136,767 of record NW_027195176.1, read on the forward strand.
CAATATTGAAGCCTAGATAGAACAAGTGACATGAAGAGTGTCATCATGGGCTTGGCCTCCCTAGTTTTGAAGGTTCTCATTATCCATCCTGTCATAATTCTAGCAGATGCGATTGATACAATGTTATGGTCCTTGAAGGTGAGATCTTCCAACATGATCACTCCCAGGTCTTTGATGTTGGTGTTTCGCTCTATTTTGTGGCCAGAATTTGTTTTGTACTCTGATGAAGATTTAATTTCCTCGTGTTTACCATATCTGAGTAATTGAAATTTCTCATTGTTGAACTTCATATTGTTTTCTGCAGCCCACTGAAAGATTTGGTTGATGTCCGCCTGGAGCCTTGCAGTGTCTGCAATGGAAGACACTGTCATGCAGATTCGGGTGTCATCTGCAAAGGAAGACATGGTGCTGTGGCTGACATCCTTGTCTATGTCGGATATGAGGATGAGGAACAAGATGGGAGGGAGTACTGTGCCTTGTGGAACAGAGCTTTTCACCGTAGCTGAATCGGACTTTACTCTGTTGACGACTACTCTCTGTGTTCTGTTAGTGAGGAAATTATAGATCCATCGACCGAATTTTCCTGTTATTCCTTTAGCACGCATTTTGTGCGTTATTACGCCATGGTCACATTTGTAGAAGGCTTTTGCAAAGTCTGTATATATTACATCTGCATTATTTTTGTCTTCTAGTGCATCTAGGACCTTGTCGTAGTGATCCATTAGTTGAGACAGACAGGAGTGACCTGTTCTAAACCCATGTTGCCCTGGGTTGTGTAACTGATGGGTTTCTAGATGGGTGGTGATCTTGCTTCTTAGGACCCTTTCAAAGTTTTTTATGATACGGGATGTTAGTGCTATTGGTCTGTAGTTCTTTGCTGTTGCTTTACTGCCCCCTTTGTGGAGTGGGGCTATGTCTGTTGTTTATAGTAACTGTGGGACGACCCCCGTGTCCATGCTCCCTCTCCATAGGATGGAAAAGGCTTGTGATAGGGGCTTCTTGCAGTTCTTGATGAACACAGAGTTCCATGAGTCTGGCCCTGGGGCAGAGTGCATGGGCATGTCATTTATCGCCTGTTTGAAGTCATTTGGCGTCAGGATAACATCGGATAGGCTTGTGTTAACCAAATTCTGTGGCTCTCTCATAAAAAATTCATTTTGATCTTTGACTCTCAGTCTGGTTAGCAGCTTATTAAAAACTGAGTCATATTGGGACTTGAGTAGCTCACTCATTTCCTTGCTGTCATCTGTGTAGGACCCATCTTGTTTAAGTAGGGGCCCAATACTGGACGTTGTTCTCGACTTTGATTTGGCATAGGAGAAGAAATACTTTGGGTTTCTTTCGATTTCATTTATGGCTTTTAGTTCTTCACCGTAGCTGCCTCAGACTTTACTCTGTTGACGACTACTCTCTGTGTTCTGTTAGTGAGTAAATTATAGATCCATCGACCGACTTTTCCTGTTATTCCTTTAGCACGCATTTTGTGCGCTATTACGCCATGGTCACACTTGTCAAAGGCTTTTGCAAAGTCTGTATATATTACATCAGCATTCATTTTGTCTTCAAGTGCATTTAGGACCTTGTCGTAGTGATCCAATAGTTGAAACAGACAGGAGCGACCTGTTCTAAACCCATGTTGCCCTGGGTTGTGTAACTGATGGGTTTCTAGATGGGTGGTGATCTTGCTTCTTAGGACCCTTTCAAAGTTTTTTATGATACGGGATGTTAGTGCTATCGGTCTGTAGTTCTTTGCTGTTGCTTTACTGCCCCCTTTGTGGAGTGGGGCTATGTCTGTTGTTTTTAGTAACTGTGGGATGACCCCCGTGTCCATGCTCCCTCTCAATAGGATGGAAAAGGCTCGTGATAGGGGCTTCTTGCAGTTGTTGATGAACATGGAGTTCCATGAGTCTGGCCCTGGGGCCGAGTGCATGGGCATGTCATTTATCGCCTGTTCGAAGTCATTTGGCATCAGGAAAACATCGGATAGGCTTGTGTTAACCAAATTCTGTGGCTCTCTCATAAAAAATTCATTTTGATCTTCGACTCTCAGTCTGGTTAGCGGCTTGCTAAAAACTGAGTCATATTGGGACTTGAGTAGCTCACTCATTTCCTTGCTGTCATCTGTGTAGGACCCATCTTGTTTAAGTAGGGGCCCAATACTGGACATTGTTCTCGACTTTGATTTGGCATAGGAGAAGAAATACTTTGGGTTTCTTTCGATTTCATTTATGGCTTTTAGTTCTTCCCGCGATTCCTGACTCCTATAAGATTCCTTTAGCTTAAGTTCGATACTTGCTATTTCTCTGACCAGTGTCTCCTTACGCATTTCAGATATATTGACCTCTTTTAGCCGCTCTGTTATTCTTTTCCGTCGCCTGTAAAGGGAGCGCCTGTCTCTTTCTATTTTACATCTACTCCTCCTTTTTCTTAGAGGAATAAGCCTTGTGCATACATCGAGTGCCACCAAGTTAATCTGTTCTAGGCATAAGTTGGGGTCTGTGTAGCTTAGTACGTCTTCCCAGCTTATATCGGTTAGGACTTGGTTTACTTGGTCCCACTTTATGTTTTTGTTATTGAAGTTGAATTTGGTGAATGCTCCCTCTTGACTAATCTCATTATGTCGGTCTGGGGCTCCACGCATACATGTCTGAGCCTCAATTATGTTGTGATCTGAGTATATTGTTTTTGATATGGTGACATTTCTTATCAGATCATCATTGTTAGTGAAGATGAGGTCTAGTGTATTCTCCAGTCTAGTAGGCTCTATTATTTGCTGGTTTAAATTGAATTTTGTGCAGAGATTTAAAAGCTCGTGTGAGTGTGAGTTTTCATCAGAGCTGCCTCCTGGTGTTATTACTGCAACAATATTATTTGCTATATTCCTCCATTTTAGGTGCCTTAAGTTGAAATCCCCCAGGAGCAAGATGTTGGGTGTAAGAGCTGGAAGATTTTCCAGACAGTGGTCAATTTTTAACAGCTGTTCCTGGAATTGCTGGGATGTTGTATCCGGAGGCTTGCAGACTACCACAATGACTAGGTTTTGGTTCTCGACCTTTACTGCTAAAACTTCCACTACATCATTTGAGGCATTAAGCAGTTCTGTGCAAACAAGTGGCTCTGCAATGTACAGGCTAACCCCCCTCCCCCCATTTTTGCCTGTTCACTCTGTCACATCTGTATAGGTTGTAACCTGGGATCCATATTTCGTTGTCCAAGTGATCCTTTATGTGGGTCTCAGTGAAAGCCGCGAACATTGCCTTTGCCTCTGCAAGTAGTCCACGGATGAAAAGTATTTTGTTGTTTGTTTCTGGCTTTAGACCCTGTATATTTGCAAAGAAGAATGTCATCAGACTGGTGGTATTGTTGGTACTGGTTTTTTTTTTTCCGGCAGGGCTTAATACAAAAAGATTTTCTTAAGCACTATTCATCAGTTCTCACCAAAGTAGTAAAGAAAGCCAAACAACTGTACTACTCCAGCAGATTCAATGACACAAGAGGAGATATAAAAAAGACCTGGAAAACTCTCTCTCAGATTCTGGGCACCCACAAACTGAAAAAAAACAAAACAAGAATATTGTCCTAACTAAACCTAACGAAACACCACTGCATCCCACTGAAACAGCTAACAAGATAAACGACTTCTTCTCAACCATAGGACCTAATCTTGCCAGTAAAATCCCACGTACCAATACCCATGCCAGGGACTACCTAGATAGGAATTTCCCAAATTCCTTCTATCTTGTACCAACTGAGCCCATGGAAGTCACCTAGATTATAAAGTCACTTAAAAATAACTCAGGGAACATGTCTCATGCCCCACCATTATTTTACAAGCGAGTGGCCCATGTCCTTTAGCATGCTATTTCATTACATTTTAACAAGCCACTAGAAACTAGTACCTTCCCAAAACTACTCAAGACAGCAAGAGTTACACCAATAGATAAAGGTGGTGACCCTACAGATGTAAACAACTATAGGCCAATATCAAACTTATTTACCATTGCTATCCAAAATCTTCGAGGAACTCGCGCACAGGAGACTGTATTCATTTATAATGGCACAAAACATACTCAACCCCTGCAAATTTGGTTTCAGGAAAAATAAAAGCACTAATGATGCAATTGCAAAAATGCTAGATCTGCTCTACACAGCATTGGAAAATAAGGAATATCCACTAGGAATTTTTGACCTAAGAAATGCTTTTGACACAGTAGACCACGGCATCATACTCCACAAACTTGACCATTATGGCATAAGAAGCCATGCGCTTGCATATTTCAAATCCTACCTTACTACAGTGGACCCCTGGTATTCGATATTAATCCGTTTATGAGAGCTCATCGAATACCGATAATATCGAAAACCGAATCAATTTTCCTCATAAGAAATAATGGAAATCAAATTAATCTGTGTAAGACACCCAAAAGTACGAAAAAAACAATTTTACTACATGAAATATTAAGTTTAATGCAATAGAATAATTACAATAACAATAAAATAATTGACACTTACCTTTAATGAAGATCTGGTGATGATTGATGGGATGGGAGGAGGGGAGAGGTGTTAGTGTTTAGAAGAGGAATCCCCTTCCATTAGGACTTGAGGTAGCAAGTCCTTTTCCGGGGTTACTTCCCTTCTTCTTTCAATGCCACTAGGACCAGCTTCAGAGTCACTGGATTTCTGTCGCACAACATATCTGTCCATAGTGGCCTGTACCTCCCATTCCTTTATGACATTCCTAAAGTGTTTCACAACATTGTTAGTGTAATAGTCACCAGCACGGCTTGCAATAGCTGTGTTAGGGTGATTGTCATCAAAAAAGGTTTGCACTTTAAGCCACATTACACACATTTCCTTAATCATTGAAGTAGGCAACTTCTTCAATTTCTCTATCCCCTCCTCCGAAGCAGTTTCCTCAAGTGTGGCCTCTTGCTGTTGAAGATGATCTATCAGCTCATCAGTGGTTAAATCTTCACTGTCCTCCTCCACCAACTCTTCCACATCCTCCCCACTAACCTCCAACCCCAAGGACTTCCCCAATGCCACAAAGGATTCCTCAACTGACATAGGATTCTCAGGGTTAGCCTCAAATCCTTCAAAATCCCTTTTGTCTACACATTCTGGCCACAGTTTTTTCCAAGCAGAGTTCAAGGTCCTCTTAGTCACTCCCTCCCAAAAGCCGTACCTATAAGGTTTATACAATTGAGGATATTAAAGTGATCCTTCCAAAACTCTTTCTGAGTCAGTTGAGTTTCTGTGGCCACTATAAAGCACTATTGAAACATAGCTTTTGTGTAATTTCTTGAAGTTTGCAATGACCTGCTGGTCCATGGGCTGCAGGAGAGGAGTGGTATTAGGAGGCAAAAACTTCACCTTAATGAAGCTCAGGTCCCCACAAAGTCGCTCTGCCAAGTCTGTAGGATGACCAGGGGCATTGTCTAATACCAGGAGGTACTTAAGGTCTAATTTCTTTTCAGTTACGTAATTTTTCACAGTGGGGGCAAATGCTTGGTGTAACCAGTCATAGAAAAAGTCCCTAGTGACCCATGCCTTACTGTTTGCCCTCCACAGCACACACAAATTAGCCTTGAGGATATTCTTTTGCCTGAATGCTCTGGGAGTTTCTGAGTGATACACTAATAAAGGCTTCACTTTGCAATCACCACTAGCATTGGAACACATCAACAGAGTAAGCCTGTCTTTCATAGGCTTATGTCCTGGGAGTGCCTTTTCCTCCTGAGTAATGTAGGTCCTGCTTGGCATTTTCTTCCAAAACAGGCCTGTTTCGTTGCAATTAAACACTTGTTCAGGTTTCAGTCCTTCACTATGTAATTCTTGAATTCCTTCACATATTTTTCAGCTGCTTTTTGGTCCGAACTGGCAGCCTCACCATGCCTAATCACACTATGTATGCCACTACAATTCTTAAATCTTTCAAACCAACCTTTGCTGGCCTTAAATTCACTCACATCACCACTAGTTGCAGGCAATTTCTTTACCAAATCATGCAACTGCCTAGCCTTTTCACAAATGATCGCTTGAGAGATGCTATCTCCTGCTATCTGTTTTTCATTTATCCACACCAATAACAATCTCTCAGCATTTTCTAACACTTGCGGTCGCTGTTTTGTAATCACAGTTGCACCTTTTGCAAGAACAGCTTCCTTGATTGCCGTTTTCCTGGTCACTATAGTAGAGATGGTTGATTGGGGTTTATTATACAACCTAACCAGCTCCGACACACGCACTCCACTTTCGTACTTTGCAATTATCTCTTTCTTCATTTCATAAGTCATTAGCAACTTTTTTCTTGAAGGGTTGGCACTAGAAGCTTTCCTGGGGCCCATGGTGACTTATTTTGCAGAAACAAGCACCAAACACAGTGATAATAAGGATAACATGGAATGTACCGAATGTATCCTTAGATGCGTGCACACTGGCTGGCTTGTAAACACTGGCACACACGGGGCAGTTCAGGCCACACGTGGACACGTCTCGTACGAATCGTATCGAATACCGGGTTTTCAATCGAATACCGAGGAAATTTTTTTGCGATATAATGCATCAAATACCGGATTTATCGAATACCAATGCCATCGAATACCGGGGGTCCACTGCAATAGGTATCAGTATGTCACCATTAAAGACACAGCATCATCAACACGACCACTTGATACTGGAGTTCCACAGGGAAGTGTCCTTGGACCCCTGCTCTTCCTCATTTACATCAATGATCTTCCAAACGTATCCCAACACCTGAAACCCATTCTCTTTGCTGATGACATGACTAATGTCATCTCTCACCCTAATCTTGCCACCCTCAGCACCATTGTTAATGAGCTGCTCAAAATATCAACTTGGATGACAGCCAATAAACTTACACTCAACACTGACAAAACCTACTATATCATGTTTGGTAGCAGAGCAGGTGCTGCACAACTAAACTCTAGAACTGCAGACACATTCATCATCTTCAAAACTACCATTAGAAAACATCTTATCTCCCTTATACACCTCATCAACTAACTACATGAAAACCACCTGGTGGTTCACACTCACACTCACTCACTCACCCATTTGACTATAAGCACAGAAATACGTATCTTTATTTTAAAATAATGATTCCTAACTAGTCACAAATTTGCCTGTGATACTCCAATATAGAAACTATGTATTGTGCCAAAACAAAAGCATTCACATTGCTAAACTCATAAACTAGTATTTAGTCACTTAGTATTTAGTCACTTAGTATTTAGCCGTTACGCCTAATTTATTAACCTTCTTCAGTAAAGTTTTTAAGGCTGTTGATCACGATAAAGAATTCGATATTGTTTACTTAGATTTTAGTAAGACTTTTGATAAGAGTACTGCACCAGAGATTGTTAAGGAAAGTGGCAGCTCATGGCACTGGGGAAAAAGTGCTGTCATGGATCGAGTCATGGCTCACCAATAGGAAGCAGAGAGTGCGCTTAAATGGAGTTAAATCCAAGTGGGGTTCTGTAACAAGTGACATTCCACAGGGATCGGTCTTGGGCAAAATGTTGTTTATAATATATATCAATGACCTTGATGAGGGAATTACTAGTGATATGAGCAAATTCGCCGATGACACAATAGGTAGGATAATAGATTCAAATGTAGATGTCACAGAACTTCAGGAGGATTTAGACAAACTCAATTCCTGGTCAGAAAAGTGTCAGATGCAGTTCACTGTAGATAAATGCAAGGCTCTGAAGCTCGGGAGTGTCCATAACCCTAAGACTTATAAGTTAAATTATGTAGAACTTAGCCATACAGATTGCAAAAAGGACTTGAGGGTTATGGTAAGCATCAACCTTAAACCAAGACAGCAATGCCTAAGTGTACAATAAGGCAAACAGATTACTGGGATTTATATTAAGAAGTGTAAGCAGCAGAAGTCCAGAGGTTATACTACAGGTTTATAGACCATTGGTAAAGCCTCACCTAGATTACACAGCTCAGTTCTGGTCTCCATATTACAAAAATAACTAACGTCAGAATGGATATAAATTTGTTAGAAAACATTCAACGAAGAATGACAAAATTAATTCATAGCAATAGAAATTTTCCATATGAAGAAAGATTGAAGTCCCTTAAATTACATTCACTTGTAAGACGAAGAATGAGGGGAGACAAGATCTAAGTGTATAAGTGGAAGATGGGTATTAACAAAGGGGATATAAATAAGGTCTTGAGGATATCTCTCCAAGAGAGAACCTGCAATAATGGATTCAAATTAGATAAGTTTAGATTTAGAAAGGATATAGGAAAGTAGTGGTTCGGAGACAGGGTAGCTGATGAGTGGAACAGTCTGCATAGTAGGGTTATTGTGAAGGCTTACTCAGCCTTGTAATAACTTCAGACAGTATTACTAAGGCTGGCTCCTCCTCAGGAAAATTAATGAATAGAAAAAGAAATAATAACAGACAAACATAAACACTTTATTATATAGAAATTTAAAATATAAAACACTTAAATATGAAATATTAATCCTACATTAAAGAAAATGAAAAATGAAAAATATAAATGATAACTTAATTCAACGCTAATATATATAGGGGTGTCTGGTGTTGGTGACACTGTGTTGTTGAAATCGTAGCCGTTGCTGATGATGGGGGATGGGGGTCGCAGGTGTTGGTTACGACCCACTGGCTAGTTCTTCACAGTAGATAGAGCCTTGAGTATTCTATCCTGATGACAGGAAAGCAGGTTCTTTACCGCTGCAATGATGTGGGGTTACGTCCTGCAATTTCCTACAGGTGCACAGGTAATTAAATCCAAAATGGGGAAGTCTCTGGACATTAGTCCTTCTCCATCATTTCTGCTCATTGATTGGCAGGTGACCCTCTCTATCATCCAAGCTGGAAAGATAGACAGGTTACCCACTGCTTAAAAAATCACTCTCCATGATAAGTACAATACCTAAAAAGATGTGGTGATTATCACAAGTCAACCTAGAGCAAGACTGAAAGGACTAAGTTTATTATTGGTCAAAAGTGAAGCTTTTAACCAATAAATCCACTAGAATACAAGGCAGGCATGTACTTACAGTAGTGTTGGGAGCTGTGAGTCGAGTGATTTACTGTTTGACCAGAGCCCCACACGTCACCTTTTGGGGGGGGGGGTGAAGAGGGAGGGGAAGGGATAGCGGGAGCTAGACTGACCCTATCTTAACAAGCAGCCGGCAATCAAACTATCACTTTCGGGGAGGGGGAAAAAAGGCGGGAATAGCGGGAGCTTGACTTACCTTAACAAGTAGCCGGCAATGAAACTGTTACTATATACTCCCTCGCTACTCCTGTCTATTGAACTTTTCCCTCACACTCCCCCATACCAAGACTTATAGTCAAGGAGTATAAGAAGAATAGGCGAGGAAAAAGTTCTAATATGTGGAAGTCGTGTAAGGCAACAAATCTTCTACTGACTGTCACGACTTAACCAGTCAGAGAAATAATTGGATGAACCATTGATATACACAATATGGAACTTAAAAGCCTGGAGTGCCAATGTCCACCTCAAGAGGCAACTATTGGTTCCCTTAAAAGTTTCTAGGTATATCAAAGGTTTGTGGTCCGTTTCTAAAATGAATTCTTTTCCCAGCAAATAAAATTTAAGTTTGGAGATACCCCACACAAGGGCCAAACATTCCTTTTCTACGGTGGAGTATCCCGTTTCTGCGGGAAGGAGTTTCTGGCTTAGGAAGCATACAGGGAAGGGAGTACCATCATGGTATTGTAGTAACACCGCACCTAAGCCAGTATTGGAGGCATCAGTTCTCAAACAAAACGTTTTATTAATATCTGGAATCTTAAGTATAGGGTCTTCCGAAAAGATACTTTTAATCTCATTAAACTTTTCCCGAGCTACGTCGGAAAGTTCAAGAGGTTCCTTCACAGACTTTTTAAGGAAGTCAGATAAGATGCCTGTAAGATCAGTAAGGTTCGGGATAAACCGTGCATAAAAATTTACAGAACCAAGAAAGCTACGCATGAGCTTTTTGGTTTTGGGGAATTTAAATTCTAATAAAGCTTTGATCTTACTGGGGAGAGGCTGCAGAGAGTTATTAGAAAGTATCAGTCCAAGATATCTAATCTTGTTATACCCAAGGAAGCATTTCTTCGGCTTGGCAGTGAGGCCATGTGAGCGTAACCTACGCAAAACTGATGTTAATGTTTGGATATGTTCGCCCCACGTGGATGTCATTACGTAAATGTTATCAAAATAAACTGAAACATTTGGCATATTACCCAAGACCTTTCTCATCAGTCTCACATAGGTAGCACAAGCAGTTACCAAACCGAAGGGCATAGTTCTATATTGCATCAGTCCTTGATGTGTAGGAAAAGTGGTGTACTGCTTAGAAGAAGGATCTAACATTACTTGATGATATGCCTGTGCAATATCAATCTCTGAAAAGAAGGAAGTGTCATAAAATTTGTGTAGATCGATATCTATTAAGGGCATAGGCTCAGCATCCCACCGAGTTATAGCATTAAGGCCTCTGAAGTCAATAGCAAGTCTATATGAATTATCCTCCTTCTTAACCATGACTACTGGTGAACAATATGAAGATACTGAAGGTTCAATGATCTTTAGTTTTAATAATTTGTCTACCTCTTGGTCAAATGCATCCCTAAGGTGAACTGGAACTGGGTATAATTCGTTTGATAGGATTGTCCGTCACTAAGTCAATCTTATGGACTACCGTGGAGGTAACACCTGGAATATCAGTAAAGACGTCTGAAAAGTTACTCACACATTGAAGTAGTTCATGTCTCTTATGGTCATCCAAAGATTCATTAATATTAATGTTGGTTGCGTCCGAGTGGTCAAAAGTCACCAAGTCATGTAGTTCTTCATCATAGTCTGAGTTAGAGGTGTCAATTATGCACACCTTACATTCTTCAGTTGTCTTATCAAGTTCGTGTGGAAAAACTAAGTCAAAGTTATTAAGGCAGTTAACCGAATTTCTTCGGTAATATTTCTTAAGGATGTTGATATGATAAAGCTTAGGTTTCCCCTTGACTTCTATGAGGTAGTCAACTTTCTCACAAATTTTTAATACTTTATATGGACCTTTCCATGCTACTAATAATTTATTTGACCTGATAGGTAAAAGTACCAAAACTTCATCTCCTACTTTAAAACTTCTCCTCTGACTTTTGGAATCAAAATAGGTTTTGTACTGGTCCATTGACAAGCTTAGGTTTTTCGAAACTATGTCAGAGGCCTCCTCAAGTTTGGATCTAAGGTCAAGGAGAAACTGGTAAGAAGACTGAACCTCAGCATTCACCTCCTCATTAGTCCATAAGTCATGAAGGATGGACAATGGGCCTCTGGCCTGTCTACCATAGAGAAGTTCAAAAGGTGAAAACCCCAAAGAGTCACTGGGAACTTACCTCATGGCAAACAAAGCACAGGGTAGGTAACGATGCCACTCCTTAGGTTTAAGGGAGCAGAGTTTTCTTAAAATGGACTTGAGAATCGAATGCTGGCGCTCAATCCTCCCATTACAGCTGGGATGATAGGGTGTGGTGAAGAGAGGCTTCACTCCCAAAAGTTGGTATAGATGTTGCATTAAGTCAGATGTGAATTGTGTCCCACGGTCAGACAAAATTTCTCTAGGGATGCCCACTCTGGAGAAGATGGAAAAAAGGGCTTCAGCCACCTCTGTAGTAGTTATGGTCTTTAAGGGTATGGCTTCAGGGAAACTCGAAGCATAATCAACTGATGTTAATATATATCTGTCCCCCAGATGAAAGTGGAGATAAAGGACCAACGATGTCAATAGCTACTCTTTCAAACGGTACCGTAAAGATAGGCATTTTGACCATAGGTACTCGCCTGGTACCTCGGGAGGATGACAGTTGGCAAACTTTACACGATCTACAATAGTTAGTGATATCTGAGGACATTTTTGGCCAAAAATAGGTTTCCCTAATTTTATTTAAGGTTTTACGATGCGAGAAATGTCCGGCCACTGGCAGGTCATGAGCCATTTTAAGAACAGTCTCTCTGCATTGACTTGGAACAACTAGGATGGAATAGTCTATCTCATCTGAATTTAATTTGAATACTGACTTGTACAAGATACCTTTTATATATTCAAATTTATATGAAAAGTTTTTCCTTTGGATAACTTGATTTTGTTTAGCGGCATTATGGCAATTCTGAAGAGAAGGGCAATTACGTTGGAACTTGACAGAGGAGTCCTTCGATATATCTAAAGGCTTAGTCAGGGAAAATCAAAGGATGGACAGTAGGAGAAGCCTGGGCTTTGGTCTGAGCCCTAGTCAAGACATTTATGGTATCGGAGGTGATATCTTCACTTTCATCTAACAAGTGAACCTGTGATCCTACTTCCTCGCTTTCGAGAGTAGCATCACTGGTTTTTAATCCCACATGAATATCGCGAGACATTGTCTCATCTGAACTTTCGAGGGGATTCTCTGACTCTACAGGAAGAGGAACTGAAACACTTATATCCATCTTTGGTGATGAAAGGTCAACCTCAGAAGGAAGAATGGCACCTTTTACATTACCTATTAGTACAGAGCAAGAAGTGATGGGAGCTAGTACGGCTTCAGACCAACCTGTGAACCATTTAGACCTAATGTAACAACGGATGGTAGGAAAAGTGTCCGTACGGCCCAAGTAGTCTGAAAGTATAGCAGAGGAATGAGTTTCTTTAAGGTTAGGGAACAGCTTATCAGAAATGACTATACATGTGTATCCAGTGTCTCGTAAAATGGTAGATACATTAAGTCCATTAACTGTTCCTGAACAGAAGGGTGCTTGATCATTAGAGTCTTTAAAACATCTTCCAACTTTTTGGACCTTCATAGAAGGACAATCTAGACGTTTATGTCCCTTAACACCACACAAATGACAAACAGGAATAAAAGAAGTCATTTTACTCTCCACTAGAGGCTTTGATTTCTTAAGATCTGATGAACCCTTGCCCTTAGGGTTCGATCCCTTTAGGTCTTTATAGGAATTGTGAGCCTCAGCATACTGGTCAGCAGCCTCAGCAACTTCTTCAGCTTTAATCAGGTTACGTTCTCTGATGAATGTTCGTATCTGATGAGGAAGAGCTGTCAGGAACCGGTCAGCAACCATGAAGTCTTGAAGAGATTCAAAACTGTGATCAATTCCTGAACTCTCTATCCAAAAGTCGAACAAACGAAAGAGTGTTACCTGTAACTGCTGAAAGTTCTGGCCAGGCTGTAAGGTGGCATACCTGAAATCTTTCCTGTAAGAATTAGTGTTTTTTTAGTATGCTTTAAGGATTGCCTTCTTCAGTAGTTTATAATTACATATGATATCCTGCGACAAAGTTGCATAGATATTCAAAGCAGTACCAGAAAATATTCCTAACCTGGTAGCCCAGGTGTCAGCAGGCCATTCACAGAGGGTAGCGGTATTTTCAAACCTGATAATGTATGAAGTTATGTCTTCCCCTCTGTGAAGGGAGGTAAATTAGGTGTTGGAATATGTGCACTGACTGCCCGTTGTTCCATTACTCCTTCCTCTAATTGTTGTTGTGTAAAAGTTAACTTTTTATTCTCTAATTCAAGGCGAGATTTTTCGAGCTCGCGATCCTTTTCTCTCTCTATTAACTCATGCTCTCTAGCTCTCTCACGATCAAGTCTGTCACGCTCTTTTTTGTCTTCGCGCTCTCTAACTGTCTTTCTTGGCTTTCTCTTTCAATTCTCTCTCTCTCTCTTTTCTTCTGTCTTTCAAGGTTCTCTTTCTCCTTTTTCTCTTCTCTTTCGATTTTCTCTCTCTCCTTTACTTCTTCTCTTTCCCTTTCTAACTGTCTCTCTTCTCTCTCAATTCTCTCTCTTTCAAGTCTTTCCTGGATCTTAGCACTAATGAAAGATTCTAAATTTTCCCTGTTATTCCTAACTTACTTCCAGCTTTCATCCAAAACTGGTATTCCTCCATGCTTGCAAGAATAACTTAAACTATCAGGGGAAATGAAACGGGTATTAAAGAAAATGGAGGGTTCAATTCCTGCTCCGCTCAAACTGTAAATAAACCAGAGGGCTCGATCCCTGCTTCAATTAAACAACATGTATTAATGAAAACGAAGGGTTCTATGCCGGCTCCGAGCAAACAGTAAGTAGAATGGGGTCACTTGACAATCCAATCATCTCACCAACAAATCAAGAGTGTCCTATGACAGTTCCCTTGATATAATAAAGAGCTCAATGAAACAAATTGTCACTGGAAAATCTCGGGTCCCTAGAGTCTAATACTCCAAAGTGTTTCAAGCTCAAGGTGGTAGAATTAAATATTATATCCTGCCTGACTTGACTTACAATAAATTGAGACCATAACAATCACCAAATCTTTTAACCCTTTCAGGGTCCGTCCCGTAGATCTACAGCTTTTCGGTAAGTGTCCAAACCGTAGATCTACGCCAAAATTCTAGCGCCGTCAAATTTAGCGCGAAAGTGCTCATAGGCCTACATGTGAGAGAATGGGTCTGCGCCGTGGGTGTGCGCCATAAACAAAAAATCTAGGCGCCTGTATAGCATTGTGGGAACGCCAGCTCATTCACCCTTGTTCACCATGCCTCGTCGCAAGTCAGCTCTCACTCCCCGGAAAATTGGGACTCTCCTCTTCCTGTCTGATAGTTCTGACACTGATGGAAGTGGAAATGAAGACGAATTCTATGGCTTTGATAAGTTAGTGACCGAAAATAATGACCAGGATATCGATAATAGTGCAGAAAACCCTGACGATCCTCGACCTTCTACCTCTGGTGTGGGCACTCGTGACTCACGGTCGGGTGTTCCTAAACGTAAGAGAAAACTAATATTTTCCCGTGGCCAGGCCTCTGACTTCAGTAATGACGATGATTCTGACGTGGATTGTGATTTTATTGCGCTCGACGATCATTCGAGTAGTGATAGTGAGGAAACATATTCACCAGTGAAGCGTCGGTATGTTCGCCGCCGCATGCGCTCGGGTAGTGTACCCTATGCTGTGCCCAGGGGACGGAGTACATCCCGGAGTACATCCCGTGGCCCTACACCCGTTTTAGGTAGTGATAGTGAGGATGATGTGGCTACACTTGGCATGGATGGGCCACAGGCATCAGTGGATGGTGTTAGTGGTGCTGGTGGTGGTAGTGGCACCGCCATGCGTGACTCACTGTGCCACGTGGGGACCCACGCTGCTGACTCGTCAGTTCAAGGACAAAGCGGAGCGTCAGCCACCAGCCCGCCACAACCACCCGTACAACTAGCCTATGATGTCCAGTATCCACCAGCAAACCGTATGTGGGATTGGCAGAAAAATCCCAATTTTGTTCCCAACCCTCACCACTTTGATGACTCTCAAAGTGGAATTCTACCTACCTGTCCCCTTGGAACCACGGCCAATGAACTGGAATTCTTTGAATTATTCTTTGACCAGCCATTGATGGAAATTATTGCCAGTGAAAGTAATAAGTATTTTCAGTACACCATGGCAAATACGATCTTATCACCACAGTCAAGACTACACAGGTGGAAAGAGATGACTGTTGCAGAAATGTATTTGCTTTTTGCAACAATAATGCTTATGCCTCACGTCTATAAGCATAATATAAAAGCATACTGGTCCACAGATCGGCTAATTTGTACCCCTATCCTTCAGTGAAATAATACCAGTGAACAGGTTTATCTTACTGTTACGTATGTTGCACTTCTCTGACAAAACCAGGCCTGACGGAAGTGACAGGTTATACAAGATTAGAAATGTTTTCATGTATCTCAAACAAAAGTTCAGGATATACTTTTATCCATTCAAGAATCTTGTAATTGACGAGTCTTTGATTTTGTTCAAAGGTAGACTGTCATTCAAGCAGTATATACCGAGCAAGAGGAACCGCTTTGGTATAAAATTGTTTGTACTCTGTGATTGTGACAGTGGCCTGGTGTTGGATATTGTTGTATACACGGGTAGTAAAACATTGAAAGATACCAAGATGTTATTGGGTATATCAGGTGACGTAGTGAGAAACATGATGGCACCTTATCTTGGTAAGGGCCACACATTATATACCGATAACTGGTACACAAGCCCATTACTCAGTGATTTCATGCGAGTGAACAAGACAGATGTGTGTGGCACAGTGCATTCTAATCGTAAACATATGCCCAGGCTCAACGCAGGTGTTCGTGGTGATGACGTGCAGGTGTTTACTGCCAATGACATCATGGCATTACGGTGGCATGACAAACGAGATGTCACATTGTTGACAACCATTCACCGTAATGAAATGCAAGACAGTGGCAAAGTTGATCGAGTGACTAATGAATGTATTCGAAAACCAGTGTCAGTGATTGATTATACACAAAACATGCGCTTGGTTGACAAGTGTGACATGCAGATTGGTTTTGCTGACTGTGTTCGTAAGAGTTACAAGTGGTACATGAAACTTTTCTTCCATCTCATGGACATTTCAATGCTGAATGCATATAATATGTACCAAATAAAGACTGGTAACAGACCACCGTATGGTGAATTTTGTTTGTCTGTTGTCAGACAACTCATAATGAAGTACCAGGTAACAACACCTGCAATACAACATGGTCCTCGAATTCATCACAATATACCCAAGCGTTTGAGGAGAGAAGGTGATCATTTCATAATACAGCTTCCTTCAACTCAAAAGAAATTTGCTCAGAAGAGATGCATTGTCTGTGCACAAACAAAACGACGGCAACAAAGACGGAAAGACACTCGGTTTATGTGTGAGGAATGTAAGGTGCCTCTGTGCATGGTGCCTTGTTTCAAGGAGTTCCACAAGCTCCAGCAGTTCTAAAACCATGTCCAGTGATTGTAAATATGTAAATATATGATAGAACATTAGTATTATACAATATTTGTGCATGTTTATTGTAATAAACAACAGTGGTAAACAATAATATGATAATAACTTTAGTGCGGTTATTGTGTTCAATACAGTGAGTATATATATATCAATTATATACAGTATTGGTCTCTCAGGCCCCAAATGTTAGTAGGAATAGAAAAAAATTGGAAAAGAAAAGAAAAAACAACTAAAACAACAAAATAATATAATACGCGTATGTGGAATTCGTCGATGTTGCCACCACCACATTATTTTCTATAAACTTCTTGGCACTGTATCTCGGTAAGTACTGATCAGATTCTAATTTTTTTTGTTTTATTACCTTCACAAAAATATGCTCTTTAATTCTGTAAGAAAAATAATTTTTTTTTTTTCAAAATTTCTTGGACACTGGTGCGTGACTTCAGATTTTGGCCTTGGACCCTGAAAGGGTTAAAGGAATATCAGTAAAGATGTCTGAAAAGTTACTCACACATTGAAGTAGTTCATGTCTCTTATGTACTGTAGTCCTACCATAGAGAATGATTACTCATGGCTGGTGGTAACTGTCTGTGGTATGCGGCGTTGAAGTTCCAATGGTAGATTCAAGATGGAGTTGAATCTTGATTCAGTAGAGTTGATCCTGGCAAGGTCGCCACTTGTGAAGGCTTACTCAGCCATATAATAACTTCAGACAGTATTACTAAGGCTGGCTCCTCCTCAGGAAAATTAATGAATAGAAAAAGAAATAATAACAAACATAAACACTTTATTATATAGAAATTTAAAATATAAAACACTTAAATATGAAATATTAATCCTACATTAAAGAAAATGAAAAATGAAAAATATAAATGATAACTTAATTCAACGCTAATATATATAGGGGTGTCTGGTGTTGGTGACACTGTGTTGTTGAAATCGTAGCCGTTGCTGATGATGGGGGCTGGGGGTCGCAGGTGTTGGTTACGACACACTGGCTAGTTCTTTACAGTAGACAGAGCCTTGAGTATTCTATCCCGATGACAGGAAAGCAGGTTCTTTACCGCTGCAATGATGTGGGGTTACGTCCTGCAATTTCCTACAGGTGCACAGGTAATTAAATCCAAAATGGGGAAGTTTCTGGACGTTAGTCCTTCTCCATCATTTCTGCTCGTTGATTGGCAGATGACCCTCTCTGTCATCCAAGCTGGAAAGATAGACAGGTTACCCACTGCTTAAAAAATCACTCTCTATGATAAGTACAATACCTAAAAAGATGTGGTGATTATCACAACAGTCAACCTAGAGCAAGACTGAAAGGACTAAGTTTATTATTGGTCAAAAGTGAAGCTTTTAACCAATAAATCCACTAGAATACAAGGCAGGCATGTACTTACAGTAGTGTTGGGAGCTGTGAGTCGAGTGATTTACTGTTTGACCAGAGCCCCACACGTCACCTTTCGGGGGGGGGGGGAAGAGGGAGGGGAAGGGATAGTGGGAGCTAGACTGACCCTACGTTAACAAGTAGCCGGAAATCAAACTATCACTTTTGGGGAGGGTGAAAAAAGGCCGGAATAGCGGGAGCTTGACTTACCCTACCTTAACAAGTAGCCGGCAATGAAACTATTGTTACTATATACTCCCTCGCTACTCCTGTCTATTGAACTTTTCCCTCACAGTTATTGAAGCTAGGACCTTGGGTAGCTTAAAATTAAGGTTGGATAAATACATGAGTGACAGGGGTTGGATCTGAATGGGACACTTGCACATGAGTGAATGGAGTTATCAGAGCTTGTTTCTTGGGTAGTGCTGAAAGTTGGGTTGGGCAAATATCCTATTAGCGGGATGGATTGTGAAGGACCTGCCTAGAATGGGCCAAGAGGCCTGCTGTAGTGTTCCTCCTTTCTTATGTTCTTAAAGTGTACAGTAGTTATTATTGAAAGAATTAAGAGTAAGGCAGAGAGTAAGATAGCAGATGAACAAGGAGGCTTTAGGAAAGGTAGGGGGTGTGTAGACCAGGTGTTTACAGTGAAACATATAGGTGAACAGCATTTAAAAAAGGCTAAAGATGTTTTTGTGGCATTTAAAGATTTGGAAAAGGCATATGACAAGGTGGATAGGGGGGCAATGTGGCAGGTGTTGTAAATGTATGGTATAGGAGGTAGGTTACTGAAAGCAGAGAAGAGTTTTTACGAGGATAGTGAGGCTCAGGTTAGAGTATGTAGGAGAGAGGAAGATTATTTCCCAGTAAAAGTAGGCCTTAGACAAGGATGTGTGATGTCACTGTGGTTGTTCAATACATTTATAAATGGAGTTGTAAGAGAAGTGAATGTGAGGGTCTTGGCAAGAGGCGTGGAGTTAAAAGATAAAGAATCAAACACAAAGTGGGAGTTGTCACAGTTGCTTCTTGCTGATGACACTGTGCTTTTGTGAGATTCTGAAGAGAAGTTGCAGAGGTTGATGGATGAATTTGGTAGGGTAAGTAAAAGAAGAAAATTAAAAGTGAATATAGGAAAGAGTAAGGTGATGAGGATAACAAAAATATTAGGTGATGAAAGATTGGATATCAGATTGGAGGGAGGGAGTATGGAGGAGGTGAATGTATTCAGATCTTTGGAAGTGGACGTGTCAGCGGACGAGTCTATGAAAGATGAGGTGAATCAAAGAACTGATGAGGGGAAAAGGGTGAGCGGTGCACTTAGGAGTCTGTGGAGACAAAGAACTTTGTCCATGGAAGCAAGGAGGGGAATGTATGAGAGTATAGTTACACCAACACTCTTATATGGGTGTGATGCATGTGTGATGAGTTTTGCAACAAGGAGAAGGCTGGAGGAAATGGAGATGTCATGTCTGAGTGCAATGTGTGGTGTGAATATAATACAGAGAATTCATAGTTTGGAAGTTAGGAGGTGTGGAATTGCTGAGGAGGGGTTGTTGAGGTGGTTTGAATATGCAGAGAGAATGGAACAAAACAGAATGACTTCAAAAGTGTATAAATCTGTAGTGGATGGAAGGCTGGGTAGGGGTCGGCCTAGGAAAGGTTGGAGGGAGGGGGCAAAGGAGGTTTTGTGTGCAAGGGGCTTGGACTTCCAGCAAGCGTGAGCATATTTGATAGGAGTGAATGGAGACAAATGGTTTTTAATACTTGATGTGCTGTTGGAGTGCGAGCGAAGTAATATTTCTGAAGAAATTTAGGGAAACCAGCAGGCCGGACTTGAGTCCTGGAGATGGGAAGTACAGTGTCTGCACTCTGAAGGAGGGGTGTTAATGTTGCAGTTTTATAACTGTAGTGTAAAGCACCTCTCTGGCAAGACAGTGATGGAGTGAATGATGAAAGATTTTCTTTTTCGGGCCACCCTGCCTTGGTGGGAATCGGCCAATGTGTTAATAAAAAAAAATACATAAGTGTATGTGAGAATTTGTGTATGTGCTCAAAGTGCTTGTTATGTCTCAGTAAGACTTGACTTAGACTTAAACAGTAACTGACAACAAGTCCACAAATACAACTTCACAACTAACAAGGCAGTCAAACAGCTTTGTTGAACAATAAGACGAACCACTTGCCAAACAGCAATAACATACAAACAGAAGTAAGCAACAGCACAGCATCAGGAACGAAGAGACTAAATAACAATCCTAACTGGGGGCCATCAGTAGATCCTCCACAAAAGGCATAAAACTCCCACGATGCTGAATCTTAGTTCAGCATAACCAAATCCCCAACTACAGTGGTGCGTACATGACACAACAAGATAGGTCAGAAGCTTTAGCTTGAGACCTGGGTTCAGTAGTGTCTCTCCACGACACAACCTTTGCACAATGTCAAAAATCACTAAATCACTAAATTTAAACAATGTTCTATGGACAGAGTTACAAGAGGTGTGTTTTGGCTCTCCAACGATAACATACTCTACCAAAAACAGAGTCTAAATCAAGAACAGCCAGAGAGACAAGAGTGAGATGCTTCTCAAAGAAGAACTAGCTAGAGAGATACTTCTTAAACAAGAAGCAGATATATAGAGAGGAGTAAGGTGTTATCATGTTAACAGGGATGAGGTGCTATCATGAGGTGTTATCATGTGACTATATGGTGCTACTCCAGCAACACTGCCAAGGGAGGGGGGGGGTTATCGGGTTCTACATGACACCAACGAATGATACAAGTGAGCCGGCAGTTAGCAAAGCAGTTTGTGAGAGCAGACAATGAGTCACAACTCAACATGAGTGAGCACAGTTTGATGTGTAAATGTTACATCTGACCTACATACATGAGCTAATATAATAAGTCAAATAACAATATAAAGTATATATAATATACATTGTGTCCCCTTCAGGAGGCACAACAGATCTACTTACATGTGCGAGAGAGAGAGAGAGAGAGAGAGAGAGAGCAGCAACACCACCCACTACAGAAGTCAATCAGTAACTAAACAATCCTATCACTGTACCACCTCTCACACACACTGCTTCTCACCATGGCTCAATAGCCCACTAACATAAATATTGGCAATATAAACACAAATGCAGTATAATGTGATCCTATGACTACTGTACCACACAGTCTCAAGTCACAAACAGAACTGTTTGTGACTTGAAAAAGCCCACTGTGTGGGCGAAACGTAGTCAATAAAGGATCACATTATACTGCATTTGTGTTTATATTGCCATTGTGTCGGTATTTTATACCATTTATTTCCAACATAAATATTAATCATAACATCAAGGGTAATGATAATCAGTTGCACTTCATTTCACCATGACTCAACACTTATTTTAGCCAACTTATCTTAAATTTGATAAGGAAACATCTCTTGTTATTCTGACTTATTACTCACAGTATTCCTTTAAACCAGATTTGTCTTTATTGAATACTTATTAGTAATAAATGTATTATTTACTGCATTCTTCTAAATCAGTGTTGTCTTTATTGAATACTTATTAGTAATAAATGTATTATTTACTGCATTCTTCTAAACCAGTGTTGTCTTTATTGAATACTTATTAGTAATAAACGGAGAATTAGTAACAATATTTTAGTCAATTAATGTGATATTTTATTGTGATGTTTCACTCTTCAGGATCTCTGGTGGTACTTATGTACTCACCTAATTGTGGTTGCAGGGGTCGAGACTCAGCTCCTGGCCCTGCCTCTTCACTTAGTGCTACTAGGTCCTCTCCCTCCCTGCTCCATGAGCTTTACCATACCTCATCTTAAAGCTATGTATAGTTCCTGCCTCCACTACCTCACTTGCTAGGCTATTCCACTTCCTGACTATTCTATGACTGAAGAAATACTTCCTAACATTCCTTTGACTCATCTGGGTCTTCAACTTCCAATTATGACCCCTTGTTTCTGTGTCCCCTCCCTGGAACGTCCACGCAGTATTTTGTATGTTATCATGTCTCCCCTAACCCTCCTGTCCTCCAGTGTCGTCAGGCCGATTTCCCTCAACCTTTCTTCATAGGCCATTCCCCTTAGCTCAGGAACTAACCTTGTCACAAACCTTTGCACTTTCTCTAATTTCTTGACGTGCTTGATCAAGTGTGGGTTCCCCACAGGTGCTGCATACTCCAATATGGGCCTGACGTACACAGTGTATAGTGTCTTGAACGATTCCTTACTAAGGTATCTTTTCCATTCTCTGTTGCACTCAGTTTTTGCCTCCCTACACCGTCGGGTAAACCAAGGACTCGCTTTGGTATTCCTATTATTTCTATTGCCCTTGGGAACAAACCTTTCCTCCACCTCCCTGCATTTTGTTGTTACGTATTCAATCATTTCATTTACTGACTTTCCTGCCAATTCTCTGTCCCACTGAACCTCCTGCAGGAAATTCCTCATACCTGTGTAGCCCCCCTTTTTATAGTTTGGCTTTTCCCATCCAATTCCTGTTACCCTCTCTACTTGTAATTCTACTATGTATTCAAAACACAGAACCTTGTGATCACTAACTCCAAGGGGCCTCTCATATGTGATGTCCTCAATGTCTGAACTGCTCAGGGTGAACACAAGGTCCAGTCTTGCTGGTTCATCCTCCCCTCTCTCCCTGGTAGTGTCCTTAACATGTTGATGCATAAGGTTTTCCAGTAACACATCCATCATCTTGGCTCTCCATGTTTCAGGACCCCTGTGTGGCTCCAGGTTTTCCCAGTCGATCTCCCTGTGGTTGAAATCGCCCATAACCAGTAACTTGGCTCTGCTCGAATGAGCTCTTCTTGCCACCTCGGCCAGTGTGCCCACCACTGCTCTGTTGCTCTCTTCATATTCCTCCCTTGGCCTCCTGCAGTTCTGTGGTGGATTATATATCACTGCCATGACTACCTTATGTTCCCCAGACTGAAGTGTACCTACTATGTAGTCCCTTCCTCCAATCTCATCCATGCCTTCCCTTTCCTCAAATCTTCATCAGTCTTTTATGAGCAGTGTAACCCCTCCTCCCCCTCTGCTCCTTCTATCTTTCCTCAGGATCTGATATCCTGGTGGGAAGACTGCATCTGTTATTGTCTCAGTGAGTTTCGTTTCTGTGATTGCTATGATGTCTGGGGATTTCTCTTTGATTCTTTCATGCCACTCCTCATATTTATTCGTTATTCCATCCGCGTTCATGTACCAAACCTTCACAAACCCCCCTACAGGGGGGTTGCAATGGAGGTGGGGGCAGAGTTCCCATAGGGAGGTTGCTGTATGGGTGGGGTTTGTGGTGTTGGGGTAGGGGACAGAGGGATCAGTGTGTGTCGGCTTAGATTGCTCAGTTTGCCCTTCCACCTGCATCTGGGTTCTTCTGCTCATCTTTGTCATTTCCTCTCATTCCTCCTTTTGTTTTTGTACTATCTCTTTCAGTATCAACCTTTCCTCTTGTGTTCTGTCTCGATTGAGGTACACACACTGGTAATCTTGTTTGTGTCTCAGTTATGCTTTCTCCTGCAGAATCATGGTTCGAGTTGATTCTGCCTTGAAAATTACTTTGAGAGGTCGCTTCTGTCCCCTTGCAAACCGCCCAATTCTCCGAAAATTTGCCACCTGGGTCATGTCGCCCTCACCTATTGCTTTCATTATACTTTCAATCACTTTTTTCTCCTCCTCTTTCCTTTCATCATAAGGTTCCCTTTCAACTTCCTGGAGCCCGTAGACAAAAACTGATCTCACCCTTTCCTCCTCCCAATGTGTCTCCCATTGTATCCTCTGAGGTGTTTTAGTTCCTTCCATTGGAGCATTCCTTCCTTCAAGCCCTTCCCTGGCTGAGGCCCATATGTTCAGTGGACTGTCTTTCCTGCTCAGCTGTTTCTGGCCCCTGCAGGTGCTTGTTAGAATCTCTGCATGTGTCATAGCCTCTTCATTGTCTTCAGACCCCTCATTTGTTCCTAGTGTACTCATCTTTGCCTTGGCCCCATGTGGATCTGATAGGGCCCTTGTATGCAGTATAGCATCTATGCTCCCTCCAGGCCCCTTGACTGTGCTTGATGCAGAAGTTCCTGATGTTATGTCTGTACCGTCATTTTTCTCTTTAAGCTGTTTCAGGTTTCTCAGATCCTCTTCTAAGCACTGTATCTTAGCTTCTGCTTCTATGACTTGTTGCTCCCACTTCCTGCTCTTTGCAGCTATCCTTTCCTTCATTTCGCTGTCAAGCTCTTCTAGTTTCCTTCCCCAGATTTCCTCCCTTCTTTTGAGCTCTGCCTCCCAGGTTCCACCAGACCCCTGGTTCTCAGGCTTCTTGGGTAACCCATTGAACCCCAGAACAAGCTTGTGAGCTTTCGAGTGGGTGTTTGTGATAGCTGGGGGTTGTAGGGAGGGGAAGGGGGGGAGGAAGGGTAGGGGAGAGAAGGATATGAGGTGGGAGGGGAGACAGTGGCAGGGAGAGATTTAGGGGGTGCTAAGAGATATAGGGAGGACAGGGGAGAAGGATATGATGTGGGAGGGAGGGAGACAGCAGAAGGGAGAGATTAGGGAGCGAGAGAGAGAGAGGGAGAGGGAGAGGGAGAGAGAGAGGAAGAGAGAGAGAGAGAGAGAGAGAGAGAGAGAGAGAGAGAGAGAGAGAGAGAGAGAGAGAGAGAGAGAGAGAGGAAGAGAGAGAGAGGAAGAGAGAGAGAGGAAGAGAGAGAGAGGAAGAGAGAGAGGAAGAGAGAGAGGAAGAGAGAGAGGAAGAGAGAGAGGAAGAGAGAGAGGAAGAGAGAGAGGAAGAGAGAGAGGAAGAGAGAGAGGAAGAGAGAGAGGAAGAGAGAGAGGAAGAGAGAGAGGAAGAGAGAGAGGAAGAGAGAGAAGAAGAGAGAGTTCCTGATCCAGCAAGGGACCCTCCTTGGCTAGCTGCAAGAACTGTGTCAAAACTGTCAATGGTGACAATAAGGCAGGAGGAGGTGCATTTCCTTCTTAAATCACTTGACCAAGAAAAGCCCAGACAAGTTGAGCAAGATTGTTGAGAAGATGTGCAGACCAGCTAGCAGCACCTCTAACTCGCATCTTTCAGCACTGCCTAGTACAGTGTAAATGGCCCTCTCCATGGAAAGAGGCAAATGTAGTCCCTGTTCACAAAAAGAAGAGCAGAGCAGAAATCAGCAACTACAGACCAGTGTTGTAAGATCCTTGAGACAATAATCTCAAGACAAATGACAGAGACTACCACTCACTACTTTGTGATTGTCAATATGGCTTCAGGAAAGGTTACTCTGCTGCTGATCTATTGTTAAACCTCTCCACTAAGTGGCACAGTCACTGGATGAATCCAAAGTCAGCTGTGTGGTAGCAGACACTGGCACTCGACCGGGTGTGGCACCAGGGCCTCTTAGCAAAACTTCAAGCACTGGGAATTGCAGGCTCTACGCTATGTCTCCTCAGTGATTACCTTCATGGTAGATCTCTAAGTGTAGTCCTCAATGGAACGGAATCAGCAAGGCATCCTATTGGGGCAAGCAGTCCACAAGGAAGTGTGCTGGGTCCACTGTTATGGAATGTCTACTTCAACGACCTTCTTCATCTCATCCCAGAATCACATGCATATGCAGACGACTGTACACTGACATTCACTTATCCAAGAGAAGAAATGCCAGGTGCTCTAAGCTACATCAATCACCAGCTGAGAGCTATATCAGCTTGGGGAAATAGATGGCAAGCAACATTTGCACCTGAGAAAACGCAAATGATGATCGTCTCTAGGCACCATGATGGTAATGCTGGTGCAGTAGTAAGGATGAATGGGATGATGTTGGCACCTGGAGAAGAAGTTGATATCCTTGGGGTGAAATTTGACTCCAAACTAACCATGAAGAACCATGTTGTAAATCTTGCAAACAAGGCAGCCAGGAAGCTTACAGCACTTCGCTGTATCTCGCATCTGCTTGACAGTAGGGGTTGCAAGATCCTGTACGAGGCACAAGTACGCTCACACCTTGAGTATGCTCCACTTTCTTGGTTTGCCTGCCCCCCCTCTCATCTGCGACTGCTTGACAGAGTAGAGAAAAGAGCAAGACGTCTCATCTCTCGCCTGGACCCATCCTGGATAGATCTGTCATTTCAGCAGAGCCTTCAACATAGGAGGGATGTGGGTGGCCTTACTGTTATGTACAAGGCCAATATTGTCAAAATACCACACTTGGATCCACTTCGAGGACAGCGTGAAACAAGCTTTTATGCCACAAGACGGGCAGAAAGCAGCAACTTCACTCTGGCTGTACCCCTTCTCCAGAACATCACTCCATCTGAGATCATACATACCCAGGATGACTCGAGTATGGAACACATTCGTACAGCATAATGATGTCAACGAGATAACGTCAGTTGATCAAATGAAAATGCTGGCCCACAGATGGCTCCAACTTCATCCTGTTCCCTACTTGTATGTCTCATAACAAAAAAAAATGCTTTCAAATGAGCTGATGTAGGTAACAGCTCTTAGCTTGCCAATAAAGTTAGGAATCCTTAACCTGTAAATAGCTGTCAATAAAGCTAGGGATCCTTAACCTTGTCAAACCCTGTGTAAAAAAAAAAAAAAAAAAAAAAAAAAAAAAAAAAAAAAAAAGAGATAGAGGAAGAGAGAAAGAGAGAAAGGAAGAGAGAGAGAAAGGAAGAGAGAGAGAAAGGAAGAGAGAGAGAAAGGAAGAGAGAGAGGAAGAGAGAGAGGGGGGGAAGAGGGAGAGAGGAACAGGAGGAGGAAGAGGGAGAGAGAGGAAGAGGGAGAGAGAGGAAGAGGGAGACAGAGAGAGAGAGAAAGAGAAAGAGAGAGAGAGAGAGAGAGAAGACGTGTCACAGTGTGCTCCACAAACTTTCTTAATATTACTTAACTATGAGAGTTGGTTAGGACAAAAACTGTTCAGTGACATAGTACTACCTACAACACATTAGTACAAGTAAGCCAACTCCTCCACTGAAGTGAATATAAGCAATATCAGTGATATTCAAGTGTGGTATGGTGAACGATATGGTGTGAGCGAGGGGACAGCGGCAGGCCTAGGAGTGACGTCACTATTGCCTTCACAGTGAGCATCTAATATGTCTTTTGTGCTATTACTAGCATATGGTGCTTTATAACAACGTGACTGGTACAATGCAACATAATAATTTGTGTAACATCTTCCTTTAGTGAAAAAGTGGATAGCATAAACAGTGTTTATTAAGTGATAGTGAGAAGGCAACACTTCCAGCTTGCCAGCCCACTGCCTGCCCTCACCCTCCCTCACTACCCACCCCGTTATAAACACACCAACGATACCACCACCCACTCTCTCTCCTGCGAACTTCATTGCAAACCTACAACGCCTCCTCTGGGATGAATTCACATCGCAAAATAGCAAGAATATCTACTATCTAGCTATTGTCCCAGTAGTTACTGCAGTGTTTGTGGGTATACCACAAGGGACAAAATTCTTCTTAGATATAAGGAACCTACTTGTTCCAACTACTGGCACACAGATTGCATTCCAGAAGAAGAATTTTGTTGCAGCCAGGTTGAAAATTTCAGAAAATTGAAGGATATCCATAATCCTGTGGTATATGTGGATACAAGCCTGGAGCTACAGGAGGAAGGTTCAGAAGTACTACCTCAGGGACTCCTGTCCAAAGATCAAGACTGCCCTCTTGAGCTGTGTTGTAAAGTTGCAGCTAAGATAATCCATCACAGGGAAGCACTTCATGAGTTCCTCAAATCATTAGATGACCTTCAAGCTATTGTAGAAGGCCAGTGCAAGCCAACATCAAGTGACGTAAGCTGCTCAGCTGAGGGTGACACTATTGACAAAGACTGGAAATCCCACACTGAGCTTAACTCAGGGGTAAATAACTGGTGGAATTCTGTCAATGCTAAGGCCCCACAGATTGACAGAGTTCAAAACACTACCTTTGGGAATTCTAACACAATTCCTCTGACCACCACAGAGGGAACAAATCCTCTTCCCAGCAACGAAGGAAGCCTTGGATCTGTTAATTCTCCTACACCTGACATCTCTGCTTCAGCCACTGCCAGTCCACTAGACAGTGCACATACCATCTCTGATCCTACACCCATCAGCACACCTGCCGATATTATTCCAGCATCTGGCAGCACTGCTTCATTGGCAAGTACTGAGTCAGGAGTTTCTCCACCAGAGATTGGTGCAGTTAATAATCAGGGAATTATCACTGCACCTGATCACCTACAGCACCAAAGTACTAACAGCAGGGACACATCCATCAGAACTGGTAGAGGACAGGGTAGAGGACGTGGAAGAGGAAGTAGAGGAGGAAGACATCTACAGCCGTCTCACCCTCCACTGACACAGTCCCAGCGGCAGAACCTGAGGACAAATCAGCAAAACACAGGAGGTGCAACAAATCATAGTCTACCCTCCCAGGCACCTAGGTAGTGCTCTTGCTGTCACCGGAAGTGGCACACCGCCAACAACTACCTGTGAGACACCAGGTGCAATTACTGCTACAAGAAAGGACATCAGGAGGACCAGTGTCGGAAGAAAAAGGAACCTGACAGACAGGACCACCTGTTTAGAGACCTGTTCTAGGAACAAACCAACAGGATCTCTGCTACTCCTATCTCAGCCCAGCAGGTGGTACTGTGCCTTATACAAGACACAGACCTACATCCCTGCAGCTGCCTAAGTACCTTACCTCTCTCAAAGGCAGGCACCTTACATGCCTTACACACCCACCACCTCAAGCTGAACACATCATGAGGAGCCAGTCTATCACCATCCTGTCGGCCAACATTAGAGGTTTCATTATTAATGTTGGAGAGCTCACACATAGTTTTGTGAACACTCGACGTCCCGACATGATAGCTGTTGTTGAAACATTTTTGGACGACAGGACTCCAGAAAATTTTGCAAGAATTGCTGGCTGCACCTCATAGATGAGAAGAGACAGGCAAGGGCAAGGAGGTGGTGTTGCTGTGTGCTTCTCTAAAAGTGTTCATGCCCAGCACATTGATGTTGCCACCCTTACTCATCTTGAAATGATGTTCTTCAAGCTCAGCATAAACGCTAGTACTACTGTACTAGCATGTGCAATGTACAGACCTCAGTGGCAACATGCAAACCTCATCAACTTCCTAATGGAAAATATGGACTCCCTTCTGCTACAACACAACTGTCAAAATATCATAATTGTTGGTGACTTCAACCAACACCTTACACAGAGGGACTTTGATGACCTTCATGCACTATTCGACATGAGAAACTTTGTTGATTTCCCTACTCACATTTCTGGCTCCTCCCTTGACCCAGTAGTGAGTGATCTGGCAGAAGGTATAATCACTTGTCAACCCCTCGGCTACACTGGATCATCTGACCACAAGGCTGTTTTTACGACACTTAAGATCCCAAAAGAACGAGGTGAGGAGTCCACACGCACAACCTGGCTATGGGAAAGAGGTAATTGGCCAGCCCTTTGCTCTGAGCTCGCCACCACCGATTGGAATGCTCTTCTCCAAGGGAATGTTGACAACCAAGTGAAAGCCTTCATTGGACACATCGTTAATCTACAACATGAACACATTCCTCACCGGCAACATGTGACGAACCCTACAGATCAGCCTTGGTATGGTTTTCGTTGTAGAGAGGTTGCTACTGCTAAGTACAAAGCATGGTGAAGGTATAAGAGACATCCTACCACCTATAAGAGGAACTTGCACTGGCAAGCCTGTAGGCATATGGGTGACATTCAAAAGTGGGCCATTGCAAAATGGGTGGATACAAAAAGAAAGCTAGCATCAGGTAGGGTAGGCTCCAAAACCTGGTGGTCCCTGGTCAAGGACAGGCATGATTATATGCCTGATGAACTCATTCCACCTCTAAATCTACAGGATGGGACCACCTCTACTAGTCAAGAGGAACCGGACCTCTTTGCCAAACACTTTGCTACCAAAATGCAAGTTCCTGATCCAGCAAGGGACACTCCTTGGCTAACTTCAAGAACTGTGTCAAAATTGTCAGTGGTGACAATAAGGCAGGAAGAGGTGCATTTCCTTCTTAAATTGCTTGACCAAGAAAAGGCTGTGGGCCCAGACAAGCCGAGTCCAAGATTGCTGAGAAAATTTGCAGACCAGCTAGCAACACCTCTAACTCACATCTTTCAGCACTGCCTAGTACAGTGTAAATGGCCTTCTCTGTGAAAAGAGGCAAATGTAGTCCCTGTTCACAAAAAGAAGAGCAGAGCAGAAATCAGCAACTACAGACCAGTGTCACTCCTGTCATGTCAATCACTGGCCAGCTCCTTGAGACAATAATCTCAAGACAAATGACCGAGTTTTTTGACTGCCACTCACTACTTTGTGATCGTCAATATGGCTTCAGGAAAGGTTACTCTGCTGCTTATCTGTTGTTAAACCTCTCCATTAAGTGGCACCAGTCACTATATGAATCCAAAGTTAGCTGTGTGGAAGCACTGGACATTGCTGGTGCTTTTGACCGGGTGTGGCACCAGGGCCTCTTAGCAATATTCTTGGGGTGAAATCTGACTCCAAACTGACCATGAAAAACCACATTGTAAATCTTGCAAACAAGTGCTTACAGCACTTCGCCATATCTTGCATCTGCTTGACAGCAGGGGTTGCAAGATTTTGTATGAGGCACAAGTACACTCACACCTTGAGTATGCTCCACTTTCTTGGTTCGCCTGCCCCCCTTCTCATCTGTGACTGCTTGACAGAGTAGATAACAGAGCATGATGTCTCATCTCTCGCCAGGACAAATCCTGGATAGATCTGTCATTTCAGCAGAGCCTTCAACACAGGAGGGATGTGGGTGAACTTACTGTTATGTACAAGGCTAATATTGTCAAAGTACCACACTTGGATCCACTTCGAGGAGAGCATGAAGCAAGCTTCTATACCACAAGACAGGCAGAAAGCAGCAACTTCCCTCTGGCTGTACCCTTCTCCAGAACATCACTTCATCTAAGATCATTTATTCCCAGGATGTCTCGAGTATGGAACACATTCGTACAGCATTATGATGTCAACGAGATAAAGTCAGATGATCAGATGAAAATGCTGGCCCACAGATGGCTCCAATTTCATCCTCTTCCCTACTTGTATGTTTCATAACAATGAAAATGCTTTCAAATGAGATGATGTAGGTAACAGCTCTTAGCTCGTCAATAAAGTCAGGAATCCTTAACCTGTAAATAGCTTGTCAATAAAGCTAGGGATCCTTAACCTTGTCAAACCCCGTGTAAAAAAAAAAAAAAAAAAAAAGAGGGGAGAGAGAGAGAGAGAGAGAGAGAGAGAGAGAGAGAGGAGAGAGAGAGAGAGAGAGTGAGAGGAGAGAGAGAGAGAGAGAGTGAGAGAGAGAGTGAGAGAGAGAGAGAGAGAGAGAGAGAGAGAGAGAGAGAGAGAGAGAGACAGAGACAGAGACAGAGACAGAGACAGAGAGAGACAGAGACAGAGACAGAGAGAGACAGAGAGAGACAGAGAGAGACAGAGAGACACAGAGAGACACAGAGATACACACACAGAGAGAGAGAGAGAGAGAGAGAGAGAGAGAGAGAGAGAGAGAGAGAGAGAGAGAGAGAGAGAGAGAGAGAGAGAGACAGAGACAGAGAGAGAGAGACAGAGAGAGAGACAGAGACAGAGAGACAGAGAGAGAGAGAGAGAGAGAGAGAGAGAGAGAGAGAGAGACAGAGAGAGAGAGAGTCAGAGAGAGAGACAGAGAGAGAGAGAGAGAGACAGAGAGACAGAGAGACAGAGAGAGAGAGACAGAGAGACAGAGAGACAGAGAGAGAGAGACAGACAAACAGACAGACAGACAGACAGGCAGAGACAGAGAGAGAGACAGAGAGACAGAGAGGGAGAGGGGGAGAGAGAGAATGATAGGGTGTAGGAGGAGGAGGAAGGGGGGAGGAGGGGGAAAATAGAGGTAACTGCTAGGGTAGGGTGTGGTTTTATAGCCCTCTTATTCACATGTGCATGTGTGTGCACTTTGCTGTCCTGTCTCTCAAGCCACAAACAATATGTTTGACTCCACGATCAGTCCCTTGATGAAAGGTATTTTGTTGTACGTATGTTGACTGCTTTAGACTCTGTATGTTTGCAAAGATAAATGTCGTTATATTGATGGAATGTAGGGGGGCTTTGTTTGCTGGCATTAGTATCTGTTGTTCTGGAGTGGAGGCCAATGACTGCCCCTCCACTCTAAAAGTGTTTTTCTGTTGGTGTAAGATTTCCGTCATTTGTTGCCAGTCTTCTTTTCTTCCTGGCACTAAAAACCTTCATCTCTGGAGTGGTTTTGGCTCCCCTCTTTTGTTTCCCATGGTCTGGGTGATCTGTATCTTCTTGTCCCTTTTAGATGGTGTGCTTGGCAATATATGTTGTAGCATTGTCTTTCATGGACTGACAAGTGATACATTTCAGGGTGAAATAAGTTACAAGAAGAGTTGCATTCTTCTGTTGCCATGTGGGTGTAGCATTTTTTAGGATGGTCAAAAATGCACTTCCCACCCATTTTTCCAGATATTACATGCCTGCAGACACCCAATTCATAGAATTTGCATAGATTGGATTTTGTTTGTCAGGATTCTTTTTGTAAACCATACCACGGGCGGGGTTGAACCCGCGGTCAGAGAGTCTCAAAACTCCAGACCGTCGCATTTGCCACTGGACCAGCTAGCCACAATAAGATTCGTCCAACTAGGTATATTTCTACACCATAGGAAGGTTAGCATAGGCACCACTGTGACCACAAATGCAAGTTTTTACAGACGAATCTCCAGCTAGCGTGGCTGTGACAAACTCTAGCTATGGTTTGTGGTATGGTTTGTTTGCAATCGTGTCATTACGATTTCATGAGTCATGTTGATGGCAGTGAGGGGACTTGAGCTAGAGTTCGTCACGGCCACGCTAGCTGGAGATTCATCTGTAAAAACTTGCATTTGTGGTCACAGTGGTGCCTATGCTAACCTTCCTATGGTGTAGAAATATACCTAGTTGGACGAATCTTATTGTGGCTAGCTGGTCCAGTGGCTAATGCGACGGTCTGGAGTTTTGAGACTCTCTGACTGCGGGTTCAATCCCGCCCATGGTATGGTTTGTTTGCAATCATGTCATTACGATTTCGTGAGTCATTCTTTTTGTAGCTGTATTCACTACTGATGCATTCTTTTCTGTACTAACTACAGTGCTTCCACCAGTTTTACTGGTAATGTGTCAATACTACTTTGTACCTCTGAAAATTGTATAACACTGTCTTTACCTGTTTCTTCAACAGGGCCACTATCTCCTTCTGGTGCAATGTCCTCCAGGACAGCATCAGCATCCTCTGGTGCACTGTCCTCCAAGATAGCACCAGCACCAGAAGTTAGAGCTCCATTTGACCCACTCCCATGTTTTCTAAGGATATTTTTTTTGGTGGTGTTCTTGTCTTTTAGTATAGATGTAATTTTCTCTCACAACTGCCTCTAACTTGTGCAGATGAAAAACATTTTCCTGATTTTATATCAATAGCCGTTGAGTGATTAGAGTCCATGCACAACCCATGGAACCATTTACCACAGAGATTGCACGCATTCCAAGCATAATTACGTCTGTTATTCTTGCTGCAGACTACATAGATTTTCATGATGGTAGTAGTTTACAGAAAGCATACTGCAAAAATATTTGGATTTCTGTTGTGTGTACTGTGACCAGTGCACACAAGTACTGTATACTTCTTGAATTTGCAAAAAAAAAAAAAAAAATCTAATATATGTACTTTTATCTACTTTTTTAGATTATATATAAATTTGAGTGTCCCTCTGACCTCCAGGCACATTTTACAACTCTCCTAGCTAGCTAGTGTAAACCACCACTATAAAAGTACTTAGTTTTCAGTGTTTAATATACTTTTATATATTATAGTTTCAGTGACATATATCAAATTTTCCCTCCTGGTACACTTAAATACCTAGTAGGCTAGCTAGTGCAAAGGTCTACCATAGAAGTACAGTGGAACCTCCACTTATGAACGCATCCACATGTGAGCTTTTCCAGATATAAGCAATCGCTCGGTCGATTTTTTTGCTTGCATACGTGAGTGAAATTTCCAGATGTGAGCAGGCCTCAAGGGAGGTTTCTTGACACTGGTGAAGGGCTCTTGCTCTTGATCTAGGGAATTGGATCTCAGTTCATTGTTGGACTATCTTATTGAAACTTGGGCAATGTATTATGGAAAGATGCTTCTTAATGTACACCAAAAATGAAAGAAATTGGACAATAAATAACAGAGTACACTTCTCAGCCATTAGCCTCCCCTTAGCTGTACATTTTCTTACGATTTTTATGGTTGTATTCTAGCTTTTTTTTTTTTTTGTCTCATTTGATAGAATGGAAGATATATTACAGAAACAGATATGAATTGATTGGCTTCATGACAAAAAGTGCCTTGAAACTGAGCTTAACCCCTTCAGGGTCCAAGGCCAAAATCTGAAGTGGTGCTCCAGTGTCCAAGAAATTTTGAAAAAAAAAAAAAAAATTATTTTTTCTTACAGAATTAAAGAGCATATTTTTGTGAAGGTAATAAGACAAATAAAAAAATTCTGATCAGTACTTACCGAGATACAGTGCCAAGAAGTTTGTCCAAAATGATGTGGTGGCGGCAACATCGACGAATTCCACATATGCGCATTATGAGTTGTCTGACAACAGACAAACAAAATTCACCATACGGTGGTCTGTTGCCAGTCTTTATTTGGTACATATTATATGCATTGAGCATTGAAATGTCCATGAGATGGAAGAAAAGTTTCATGTACCACTTGTAACTCTTACGAACACAATCAACAAAACCAATCTGCATGTCACATTTGTCAACCAAATGCATGTTTTGTGTATAATCAATTACTGTCACTGGTTTTTGAATACGTTCATTAGTCACTCGATCAACTTTGCCACTGTCTTGCATTTCATTACGGTGAATGGTTGTCAACAATGCGACATTTTGTTTGTCATGCCACCGTAATGCCATGATGTCATTGGCAGTAAACACCTGCACGTCATCACCATGAGCACCTGTGTTGAGCATGGGCATATGTTTATGATTAGAATGCACTGTGCCACACACATCTGTCTTGTTCACTCTCAAGAAATCACTGAGTAATGGGCTTGTGTACCAGTTATCGGTATACAATGTATGCCCCTTACCAAGATAAGGTGCCATCATGTTTCTCACTACGTCACCCGAGATACCCAATAACATCTTGGTATCTTTCAATGTTTTACTTCCCGTGTATACAACAATATCCAACACCAGGCCACTGTCACAGTCACAGAGTACAAACAGTTTTATACCAAAGCGTTTCCTCTTGCTCGGTATATACTGCTTGAATGACAGCCTACCTTTGAACAAAATCAAAGACTCGTCAATTACAAGAATCTTGAATGGATAAAAGTACAGTGGAACCTCAAATATCAAACTTTCTTCGGTCCAGAAGGCTGTTCAAGTGCCTTTACCGAATGAATTTATTTCCATCAGGAATAATGTAAATTAGATTAGTCCATTTCAGACCCTCAAAAATACACTTATAAAAGCACTTACAAAAATACGCTTACATAATTGGTCGTGTTGGGAGCAGTTCGATTTTTGAGGTTCCACTGTATATGCTGAACTTTTGTTTGAGATACATAAAAACATTTCTAATCTTGTATAACCTGTCACTTCTGTCAGGCCTGGTTTTGTCAGAGAAGTGCAACATACATAACCTGTTCACTGGGATGATTTCACTGAAGACCGGGGTAGAAATTAGCCGATCTGTGGACCAGTATACTTTTATATTATGCTTATAGACATGAGGCATAAGCATTATTGTTGCAAAAAGCAAATACACTTCTGCAACAGTCGTCTCTTTCCACCGGTGTAGTCTTGACTGTGGTGATATGATCGTATTTGCCATGGTGTACTCAAAATACTTATTACTTTCCCTGACAATAGTTTCCATCAATGGCTGGTCAAAGAATAATTCAAAGAATTCCAGTTCATTGCCGTGGTTCCAAGGGGACACGTAGGTAGAATTCCACTTTGAGAGTCATCAAAGTGGTGGGGCTTGGGAACAAAATTGATATTTTGCTGCCAATCTCAGATACGGTTTGCTGGTGGATACTGGACATCATAGGCTGGTTGTGCGGGTGGTTGTGGTTGTGGGGGGCTGGTGGCTGATGCTCCGCTTTATCCTTGAACTGACGAGTCAGCAGCGTGGGTCCCAGCCTGGGCTGGTGAGTCACACATGGCGGTGCCACTACCATCACCACTACCACCATCTGCTGATGCCTGTGGTCTATCCATGCCAAGTGTAGCCACATCATCCTCACTATCACTATCTAAACCTGGTGTAGGGCCACGGGATGTACTCCGTCCCCTGGGCACAGCATAGGGTACACTACCCAAGTGCATGCGGCGGCGTACATACTGACACTTCACTGGTGAATATGATTCCTCACTATCACTACTCAAATGATCATCAAGAGCAATAAAATCACAATCAACGTCACTATCATCATTACTGAAGTCAGAGGCCTGGCCACGCAAAAATAATAGTTTTCTCTTGCGTTGAGGTACAACTGACCGTGACTAAGGAGTGCCCACACCAGAGGTAGAAGGTTGAGGATCGTCAGGGTTTTCTGCACTATTATCGATATCCTGGTCATTCCTTTCGGTCACTAACTGATCAAAGCCAAAGAATTCGTCTTCATTTCCACTTCCATCAGTGTCAGAACTATCAGACAGGAAGAGGAGAGTCCCAATTTCCCATGGAGTGAGAGCTGACTTATGACGAGGCATGGTGAACAAGGGTAACTGAGCCGGCGTTCCCACAATGCTATGCGGGTGCATAGATTTTTTGTTTATGGCACACACCCACCATGCAGACCCGTTCTCTCACATGTAAGCCTATCAGCGCTTTCACGCTAAATTTGACAGCGCTAGAATTTTGGCATAGATCTACGGTCTGGACACTCAACGTGAAGCCGTAGATCTATGGGACAGACCCTGAAAGGGTTAAAGTAGTAGAAATGTTCGATTTTTTAGTGATATTCAAGAGTAAACAAATGACGTCACCATTCAATACCTGTCCAATTGGTACTGCCCCTCAACCTTCACATATTGGAAAGCTCTTCAACACGCTAGCAGAAGTGGAAGCAGACATCATGAGGTAGCAGTGGCAGACAACATGAAACAGCAGTGGCAGACAACATGAAGCAGCAGTGGCAGACAACATGAAGCAGAAGTGGCAGACAACATGAAGCAGCAGTGGCAGACAACATGAAGCAGCAGTGGCAGACAACATGAAGCAGCAGTGGCAGACAACATGAAGCAGCAGTGGCAGACATGAAGCAGCAGAGGCAGATATCATGAAGCAGCAGAGGCAGACAACATGAAACAGCAGTGGCAGACAACATGAAGCAGCAGTGGCAGACATGAAGCAGCAGTGGCAGATATCATGAACCAGCAGAGGCAGACATCATGAGGTAGCAGTGGCAGACATCATGAAGCAGCAGTGGCAGACAACATGAAACAGCAGTGGCAGACAACATGAAGCAGCAGTGGCAGACATGAAGCAGCAGTGGCAGACATCATGAAGCAGCAGTGGCAGACATCATGAGGTAGCAGTGGCAGACATCATGAAGCAGCAGTGGCAGACAACATGAAACAGCAGTGGCAGACAACATGAAGCAGCAGTGGCAGACATCATGAAACAGCAGTGGTAGACAACATGAAGCAGCAGTGGCAGACCTTGTACTTTGAAAATTACCTTGTTGTACCCTATACATGTACAGTGGACCCCCGCATAGCGACTTTAATCCGTGCAAGAGGGCTCATTGTTATGCGAAATGATCGGTATGCGAATGAATTTTCCCCATAAGAAATAATGGAAATCAAATTAATCCATGCAAGACACCCAAAAGTATGAAAAAAAAAATTTTACCACATGAAATGTTAATTTTAATACACACAAACTGAAAAAGGCATGCACAATTACATGACACTTACTTTTATTGAAGATCTGGTGATGACTGATGGGATGGGAGGAGGGGAGAGGAGTGTTAGTGTTTAGAAGGGGAATCCCCTTCCATTAAGACTTGAGGTGTCGAGTCCTTTTCTGGGGTTACTTCCCTTCTTCTTTTAATGCCACTAGGACCAGCTTCAGAGTCACTGGACTTCTTTCGCACAACATATCTGTCCATAGTGGCCTGTACCTCTCGTTCCTTTATGACTTCCCTAAAGTGTTTCACAACATTGTCAGTGTAATAGTCACCAGCACGGCTTGCAATAGCTGTGTGAGGGTGATTTTCATCCATGAAGGTTTGTACTTCAAGCCACTTTGCACAGATTTCCTTAATCTTTGTAGTAGGCAATTTCTTCAATTTCTCTCTCCCCTCCTTCGAACCAGTTTCCTCAGGTCTGGCCTCTTGCTGTTGAAGTTGATCTATCAGCTCATCAGTGGTTAGTTCTTCATTGTCCTCCTCCACCAACTCTTCCACATCATCCTCACTAACCTCCAACCCCAAGGACTTTCCCAATGCCACAATGGATTCCTCAACTGGCATAATCCTCTCAGGGTTAGCCTCAAACCCTTCAAAATCCCTTTTGTCTACACATTCTGGCCACAGTTTCTTCCAAGCAGAGTTCAAGGTCTTCTTAGTCACTCCCTCCCAAGCCTTACCTATAAGGTTTACACAATTGAGGATATTAAAGTGCTCTCTCCAAAACTCTCTTAGAGTCAGTTGAGTTTCTGAGGTCACTACAAAGCACCTTTCAAACAGAGCTTTTGTGTACAGTTTTTTGAAGTTTGCAATAACCTGCTGGTCCATGGGCTGCAGGAGAGGAGTGGTATTAGGAGACAAAAACTTCACCTTAATGAATTTCATGTCCCCATAAAGTCGCTCTGCCACGTCTGTAGGATGACCAGGGGCATTGTCTAACACCAGGAGGCACTTAAGTTCTAATTTCTTTTCAGTTAGGTAATCTTTCACATTGGGGGCAAATGCATGGTGTAACCAGTCATAGAAAAAGTCCCTAGTGACCCATGCCTTACTGTTTGCCCTCCACAGCACACACAAATTCTCCTTGAGGATATTCTTTTGCCTGAACGGTCTGGGAGTTTCAGAGTGATACACTAATAAAGGCTTCACTTTGCAATCACCAGTAGCATTGGAACACATCAACAAAGTAAGCCTGTCTTTCAAAGGCTTATGTCCTGGGAGTGCCTTTTCCTCCTCAGTAATGTAGGTCCTGCTTGGCATTTTCTTCCAAAACAGGCCTGTTTCATCACAATTAAACACTTGTTCAGGTTTCAGTCCTTCACTGTCTATGTACTCCTTGAATTCCTGCACATATTTTTCAGCTGCATTGTGGTCCGAACTGGCAGCCTCACCATGCCTTATCACACTATGTATGCCACTACGCTTCTTAAATCTCTCAAACCAACCTTTGCTGGCCTTAAATTCACTCACATCATCACTAGTTGCAGGCATTTTTTTAATTAAATCCTCATGCAACTTCCTAGCCTTTTCGCTTATGATCGCTTGAGAGACGCTATCTCCTGCTAGCTGTTTTTCATTTATCCACACCAATAAGAGTCTCTCAACATCTTCCATCACTTGCGATCTCTGTTTCGAAAACACAGTTAAACCTTTGGCAAGAACAGCTTCCTTGATTGCCTTTCTGTTGCCCACAATAGTAGCGATGGTTGATTTGGGTTTCTTGTACAACCTGGCCAGGTCGGCGACACGCACTCCACTTTCATACTTATCAATGATCTCTTTCTTCATCTCTATAGTAATTCTCACCCTTATTCCTGTAGGGTTGGCACTAGAAGCTTTCTTGGGGCCCATGGTCACTTATTTTCCAGATAAAATCACCAAAAAACACTTTAATAATACGAAATGTTTCGATTGTATGCTTGG
Organism: Cherax quadricarinatus; assembly: GCF_038502225.1. Taxonomy (NCBI): domain Eukaryota; kingdom Metazoa; phylum Arthropoda; class Malacostraca; order Decapoda; family Parastacidae; genus Cherax; species Cherax quadricarinatus. Next base: position 176,967 of record NW_027195176.1, read on the forward strand.
ATGTTACCGCGGAGGCTGGCTGGTAAACAATGCCACCGGCGGCACATGTGAGGCTGGCTAAGGGCGCACATTGGACGCGTCTTGGACGAAGAGCGGTGAGCGGATTTTTGAGCGGTATGCGAGGCAAAATTTTTGCGATAAAAGCGAGCGGTATGCGGATTGAACGTTATGCGATACGTACGGTATGCGGGGGTCCACTGTAGTATGAGTTTCCGAACGCCACCACGAGATGGCAGTATCAAAACAACGCTCAGACTACTTCACGGTGGAGTTTACCTGGAGTTTACCTGGAGAGAGTTCCGGGGGTCAACGCCCCCGCGGCCCGGTTTGTGACCAGGCCTCCTGGTGGATCAGAGCCTGATCAACCAGGCTGTTGCTGCTGGCTGCATGCAAACCAACGTACGAGCCACAGCCCGGCTGGTCAGGAACCGACTTTAGGTGCTTGTCCAGTGCCAGCTTGAAGACTGCCAGGGGTCTGTTGGCAATCCCCCTTATGTATGCTGGGAGGCAGTTGAACAGTCTTGGGCCCCTGACACTTATTGTATGGTCTCTTAACGTGCTAGTGACACCCCTGCTTTTCATTGGGGGGATGTTGCATCGTCTGCCAAGTCTCTTGCTTTCGTAGTGAGTGATTTTCGTGTGCAAGTTCGGTACTAGTCCCTCCAGGATTTTCCAGGTGTATTTAATCATGCATCTCTCCCGCATGCGTTCCAGGGAATACAGTTTTAGGAACCTCAAGCGCTCCCAGTAATTGAGGTGTTTTATCTCCGTTATGCGCGCCGTGAAGGTTCTCTGTACATTTTCTAGGTCAGCAATTTCACCTGCCTTGAAAGGTGCTGTTAGTGTGCAGCAATATTCCAGCCTAGATAGAACAAGTGGAGGGAATTCTCGTGTTCTCCTTATGTTTCATGCAGTTATTTCTTGTTTCTAACCATGGGTCCAAAGAAAGCAGGTGCAAAGGACAGTGCTGAGAAGAAAGAGAGGATGATTTCCATGGAATTAAAACAGGAAACCATAGATAAACAAACTAGATGGAGGGTCAAGGACTTGGACAGGCAGTACCAGAGTACCACTTCTACAATATGTACAATACTAAAGCAGAAGGAGTCAGTGACAAAGTGTAGCATTAAGAGTCTAGCAATTCAGTGTAGCATTAAGAGTGCACCAATTGTTAGTCACTCTTACTTTTCTGGATTATTCTAGGTTCTCTACACATGTAGTCAGGAGCAGGAATGGCCGCTGTGGTGGCCCTATAAACCCAAACAACAACAATGGTTGCTGTTACCACCACTAGCCACATATGTAATGACATGTATTTTATTCATTCTAGTGTATACGTCATGTTTCTATGTTATTAATATTGTTTACGTCATATAAGATGAATTGTGATAGATACATAAGCTGTAAAGGTGATATTAGGGAAACTATTGAAGTATTTTGTCATGCCTGGAATTCCACTGGAATGGATTAATTGCATTTCAATTAATTTAAATGAGGAAAATTGACTCTGCAAGCAAGCAACTCCAAATGCGAGCAAGGTCACGGAACAGATTAAATAATACAGTGGACCCCCGGCATACGATATTAATCTGTTCCTGAGAGCTCATCATATGCCGAAATTATTGTAAGGTGAATTAATTTTCCCCATAAGAAATAATGGAAATCAAATTAATCCATGCAAGACACCACAAAGTATGAAAAAAAAATTTTTTACCACATGAAATGTTAATTTTAATACACGCAAACTGACACTTACCTATATTGAAGATCTGGTGATGATTGATGGGATGGGAGGAGGGGAAAGTGTGGAAGTTGTTAATGATTAGAAGGGGAATCCCCTTCCATTAGGACTTTAGGTAGCACGTCCTTTTTCGGGGTTATTTCCCTTCTTTTTTTAATGCCACTAGGACCAGCTGACCATGGTGCAGCAACAGCTGACTTTGGTGCTGCAGCAGCTGACCGTGGTGCAGCAACAGATGATGGTGTTGTAGCAGCAGCTGACTGTGGTGCAGCAGCAGCTGACTGTGGTGCAACAGCAGCTCACCGTGGTTCAGCAACAGCTGACTGGTGCAGCAACAGTTGACTTTGGTGCAGCAGCAGCTGACCGTGGTGCAGCAGCAGCTGACCGTGGTTCAGCAACAGCTGACTGTGGTGCAGCAACAGCTGACAGTAGTGCAGCAGCAGCTGACTGTGGTGCAACAGCTGATGATGGTGCAGCAACAGCTGACCGTGGTACAATAGTATGTATTTCCCACCCTTTTTATATATGATCACTTAAGAGATGGTGTCTCCTGCTATCTGTTTTTCATTTATCCACACCAATAACAGTCTCTCAACATCTTCGAGTACTTGCGATCTCTGTTTCGAAAACAAACTTGCACTTTTTGCAAGAACAGCTTCCTTGATTGCCGTTTTGTTGGCAACAATAGTAGCGATGGTTGACTGGGGTTTGGTATACAACCTGGCCAACTCCGAGACATGCACTCCATTTTCGTACTTAGCAATTATCTCTTTCTTCATTTCCATAGTAATTTTCACCTTTTTTACTGCACAGTTGACACTAGAAGCTTTCTTGGGGCTCATGGTGACTCATCTTGCAGGTACAATCACTAAAAACTCTGTAATAATATGAAATGTACCGATTGTAAGCATGGATGTGACCGCACTGGCTGGCTTGTAAACACTGGCACACACGGGACAGCTGAGGACACACATTGGACGCGTCCCGGACGAATCGCATGTGGCGGGTTTTTTAACGTGTGGTGAGGCAAAATTTTTGCATTAAAATGTATCGTATGCCAGACTTAACGTATACCGATGCCATCATATGCCGGGCGTCCACTGTACAGTGGAACCTCCACTCGTGAGTGGAGGTTCCACTGTATTATTTTTTTTTTATTAACACATCAGCCATTTCCCACCAAGGCAGGGTGGTTCGAAAAAGAAAAACTTTCATCATTCATTCCATCCCTGTCTTGCCAGAGGCATGCCTACACTACAGTTATAAAACTGCAACATTAACACCCCTCCTTCAGAGTGCCAGCACTGTTCCTCCCATCTCCAGAAATTAAGTCTGGACTGCTGGTTTCCCTGAATCCCTTCATAAATGTTACCATGCTTACACTCCAACAGCACGTCAAGTCCTAAAAACCATTTGCCTTATTTTCCTCCTAACACACTCACACATGCTTGCTTGAAGTCCAAGCCCGTCGCACACAAAACATCCTTTACCACCTCCCCCCAACCTTTCCTAAGCTAACCCCTACACCACCTTCCCTCCACTACAGATTTATACACTCTCAAAGTCATTCTATTTTGTTCCACCCTCTCCACATGTTCAAACTACCTCAATACTCCCTCCTCAGCCCTCTGGATAATAGTTTTGACAATCCCGCACCTGCCAATCTCCAAACCATGGATTCTCTGCATTATATTCAGAACACACATTGCCCTCAGACATGACATCTCCACTGCCTCCATCCTTCTCCTTGTTGCAACATTCACCACCCATGCCTCACACCCATACAAGAGCAATGGTATAACTATACTCTCATACATTCCCCTCTTTGCTTTCATGGATAAAGTTCTTTGTCTCCACAGACTCCTAAGTGCACCACTTACCATTTTCCCCTTGTCAACTCTATGTTTCACCTCATCATTCATAGACCCATCCCCTGACATGTCCACTCCCAAATATCTAAGTGCATTCACCTCCATACTGTCTCCCTCCAATCTGATATACAATCTTCAGTTACCTTATTTTTTGTTATCCTCATCACCTTACTCTTTCCTATATTCACTTTTAATTTCCTTCTTTTACATACCTTACCAAACTCATCAACCAACCTCTACAACTTCTCTTCAGAATCTTCCAAAAGCACAGTGTCATCAGCAAAGAACAACTGTGACAACTCCCATTTTGTGTTAGATTCTTTATCTTTCAACCCCACACCTCTTGCCAACACCCGAGTATTCACTTCTCTTACAACTCCATCTATAAATAATATTGGACAATAATGGTGTTATCACATATCCCTGTTTAAGGCCTACTTTTACTGGGAAATAATCTCCTTCTCACCTGCATTCTCTAACCTAAGCCTCATTATCCTTGTAAAGACTCTTCACTGTTTCCAATAAACTACCTCCAATCCCATACATTTGCAACATCTGCCATATTGCCCCCCTATCCACCCTATCATGCCCCTTTTCCCAAATCCATAAATGCCACAAAAACCTCTCTACCCTTTTCTAAATAGTGTTCACTTATGTTTCACTGTAAACACTTGGTCTACACACCCCCTACCCTTCCTAAAGCCTCCTTGTTCATCTGCTATCCTGCTCTCCATCTTACTCTTATTTCTTTCAATAATAACTCTACCATACACTTCACCAGGTATGCTCAACAGACTTATTCTCCTCTAACTTTTACAATCACTTTTGTCCCCACTGCCTTTATACAAGGGAACTATGCATTCTCTCTGCCAATCTCTAGGTACAGGTCCTCCATCACAAATTCGGCATCATTGGGACCTGTAGTGTGCCGGATTACTGAGTTTGCCGAATTACAAAGTGGTTAGGTTAGAATACACTTAATAAAATTAACCAACTTGACTTACACAGTTCATTGAACATCGGCAAAAATCGAACATTTCCGCTACTTTGAGCTCAATTTCAAGGTACTTTTCGTTATGAAAGCAATCAAAATCATGTCTATTTCTGTAATATATCTTCCATTCTATCAAATGAGTCCAAAAAATGAGAATACAACCATATATACTGCAATGAGGCGGCTAATGGCTGAGAAGTGAACTCCCTTATTTATCGTCCATCTTTTTTATTTTTGTTGCACGTTAAGAAGCATCTTTCCATCATACATTGCCCAAGTTTCAGTGAGATAGCCCAACAAACAACCGAGAAAAAAAAATATTTACCAAAAATCATATAAGGCAAGCCCAAGCCAGGTACTGGAAACAAGTCACTTTGTCTGACTTTTCTGGGTTATCCCAGGTTCTTTTTTAATCTATGTAACTGTATTTGTGTATACCTGAATAAACTTATTTACTTCTAGTCCAGGCCCGGTGGCCTGGTGGCTAAAGCTCCCGCTTCACACACAGAGGGCCCGGGTTCGATTTCCGGCGGGTGGAAACATTTCGACACGTTTGCTTACACCTGTTGTCCTGTTCACCTAGCAGCAAATAGGTACCTGGGTGTTAGTCGACTGGTGTGGGTCGCATCCTGGGGGACAAGATTAAGGACCCCAATGGAAATAAGTTGGACAGTCCTCGATGACGCACGGACTTTCTTGGGTTATCCTGGGTGGCTAACCCTCTGGGGTTAAAAATCCGAACGAAATCTTATCTTATCTTAACTGAGTACAAGAAACCGCCCATTCACTTATTTCAACTACTCAATAAAGTGGTCAGAAATTGGCAATTTGGCTGATTTCACACAAATGTCAACAGATGCCAATTTCAAAATAGGGTCCAAAATAAACAATGCAGACATTCCTGGCACTAAAATAACATTTTCTCTGTTCATTAGTCATGGCTACAGGCCCCTCTTTTATTACTCTTGCTTACCATTTGGAATTTTTATTCACAAAAAAAAAAATAGAAGACTTACTGTTATGCAGATTACTGCATTATTTTAATAATTGTATAAATAATGTCAATCCATTCTTGACTCCGTACTGGAATTTGGACTGGCAGGCGGACAGGTATTGGACGGTGACGTCATTTGTTTACTCTTGAGCATCGCTAAAGAATAGAACATTTTCACTAATGTGAGCGCAATTTCAAGGTACTTTTCATAATGAAAGCAATCAAAATCATATCTATTTCTGTAATATATCTTTCATTCTATCAAATGAGACCGAAAAAATGAGAATATAACCATAACAACCATACAAAAATATACCGCTAAGCGGCCGCTAATGGCCGAGAAGTGAACTCCGCTATTTATGGTCTGATTTCTTTCAATTTTGGTGTACGTGAAGAAGTATCTTTCCATCATACATTGCCCAAGTTTGAATAAGATAACCCAACAAACAACTGAGAAAATAATAATAATAATAATATAATAATAATAATATAAAAATAATAATAATAATAATAATAATAATAATAATAATAATATCTTTATTTACTACATGTACATGTACAAGGTATACAGGCCTAGCTGACACCAATGACATACTACTGTATAGAAAGGCACTTGTTATGCTGAGTATTTCAAGAAAATTAGGTCAGTGTCCCAGGATAACACCCACACTAGTCGGCTAACACCCAGGTACCCATTTACTGATGGGTAAACATAGACAACAGGTGTAAAGAAACAAGCCTAATGTTTCTACCCTGGCTGGGAATCGAATATTTACCAAAAATCATATATGGCTAACCCAAGCCAGGTACTAAAAATAAGCCACATTGACTTTTTTGGGGTTATCCTAGGTTCTCTACACATATGCTGCTGTGTGTGATAATCTAGAGAGAAAATAACTTTTTGTTTCATGTTTATGGTGGAGAACGAGTGTATATCATAGTTAACCCTGTGCTACACTCCATTTTCTCTAATATAAGCCCCCAAGACAAGGATAGGAGAATGGTATTTGTTTACCATATCCTCTTCATAACTGTCGAACTGCTCGGTGTTATGCCAAATATTATTCATTATGGAGTATTTACCATGTTTTATGTTATTTATATTGTTTCTTATGTCATATTAGATCAATTGTGATAGGTAAATAAGCTGTAGTGTTGATATTAGCGTAATAATATAGCATATTCTCCTGCTTCATGAGACTGAGCTCATGACAACCGACAGTGGCTTCAAAGCCACTTTATCTTTAATGGATAATGTACTGTATAGGTGCTTTACATAATGAGAAGCATTTCTTTTATTCATTGGAACCATGTGTGGAAATTTATTTGGTCCCTAAAGTTCCACAGGACAGATACGGCGTACAAAGGGGGTCTCAGCATGGCCATAATGGAACGACTGAGCTGGGTGGCCCTTAAACCCACCCAAACAAAAGCGTTCTCTCCCGAGTTGGTGTGGATGGTAGGCACTTATTAACTTATAGATTTACCCTTCAGGGAAGAAGTAGGCAGTTTTACTGTTAATACACTAATAGTAGGATTATTGAGGCAACTGTAGATAATAATAATGTAGACCTAAGACCTTAAAATAGGTAGTAATAGGCTGATAATGTAGGCAAACACTAGGTTAAGTTAGCTACGGAGAACTGGCAGCCTTAGTTTGAAGGATGAGGCACGGGTCTGGAAGACACGAGCTCTCCCTTCTATGACCATACACCACCTGGACAAGACGTGCTGTGATTAGCAGATGGCGCCCCCCCACGTGTCTTCACATATGAGACCTGGGGAAATCTGGTAGAGGCACCTCGATGTACTGTAGATGACCTCCTCCGTCAGGCCCATACAGTAAGACAAAACCTCCACTTTCTCTTAGGATTTCTGGCCAGTGTCTGGGGGAAATTGTGAGTTGATCTGTAGGCCTGTGTGTAGCTGGCAGTGCATGTCCAGTACATACCAGCATCTTTTGTCAGTCTAGAAGCTAGTGTCCGTGTCTGTGCAGTTATACTAGGGGATACACACCCCCTTGGATATAGGAATTTCTGAGGTGCAGGCAGGTCACTAATAACAATTGAATATTGCAGGAATTAAGGCTCCCAGTTGCACGTGGTTTCTGAGGGAAAGTCCAAAGGGGCTAAGCTTAGGAAGGTTGAAGATCTGGATATATGCTGGAACACCAAGTAAGTTAGTCCTTTATATGTGCATGCAGGCGAGTTTCTTGCAACAGCAATCATTTGTGAAAATCTGTCCTATAAGCCACTTGTGAGGCTGAGGTACCAACCTCAGAGCTCGGTGTCAACAGAGTTTGCCAGGGTAGGCGACTCACTTGGAGGCAGTCCAGACAAATTTTCACACCATGGCTAGGGCTAAAAGTAAGTAGGTTAAAACAATACATGGAGAAAAAGAAATTGGAATGACTTATGCAGCAAGTAGCACCACCAAACAGTACCAGCAGGTTGGTGTGGCGACCCTGGAAATTTGAAATTATGCTAGCCAAAATTAGTGCCGAATAACTGAAGGAACCGAATAACTGATTGCCGGATTTGTGATGGCGGACCTGTACCTTACCCTCTTCAATACATTTATGAAATAAATGCACTAACCTCCCCACCTGCTTTTAACATTTCTATCTTTATCCTCTCAATCCCAGCTGCTTTACCCACTTTCATTCTACCCACTGCCCTATGCACTTCCCCCACACTCACAACTGGATCTTCCTCACTCCTACAAGATGCTATTCCTCCTTGCCCTATACACAAAATCACAGCTTCCCTATCTTCAACAACATTTAACAAATCCTCAAAATTTCCCCTCCATCTTCCCGATACTTTAAACTCTCCATTTAATAACTCTCCTCTCCTATTTTTGAGTAACAAACCTATTTGTTCCCTAGGCTTTCTCAACATTAATCTCACCCCAAAACTTTTTATTTTCAACAAAATTTGTTGACAATATCTCACCCACTCTCTCATTTGCTCTCTTTTTACACTGCTTCATCACTCTCTTAACCTCCTTTTTTCTCTCCATATACTACTCCCTCCTTACATCAATTCTACTATGTAAAAACCTCTTATATGCTAATTTTTTCTCTCAACTACTCTCTTTACATCATCATTCCACCAATCGCTCTTCTTCCCTCCCATACACACTTCCCTGTAACCACAAACTTCTGCTGAACACTAACACTATATTCTTAAGCTTACCCCATACATCTACCCCATTGCCTATACTCACACTAGCCCATCTGTCCTCCAACAGCTGTTAATATTTTACCTTAACTGCCTCCTCCTCTTGTTTATAAACTTTCACCTCTCTTTTACTTGCTGCTTCCATTTTCTTTGTATCACATCTACTTTTTACTCTCACTGTAGCTAAAAGTGATCTGATGTATCTATGGCCTCTCTATAAACATGTACATTCTGAAGTCTACTCAAGTCTTTTATCTACCAATACATAGTCCAACAAACTACTGTCATTACTACACCTGACACCCCAAACTTACCTACCTACATTAGCATTTAGGTCCCCTACCACAATTACACTCTCACTCGGATCAAAAGTTCCTACAAATTTGCTTAACATCTCCCCAAAAAGCTCTCTCTCTCCTCTACACTCTCTTCTCCAGGTGCATACACACTTATTATGACCCTCTTTTCACATTCGACCCTTATTTCAATCCACATAATCCTTGAATTTATACATTTATATTCCTTCTTCTCTCTCCATAACAGATGATTCAACATTACTGCTACCCCTTCCTTAGCTCTCACTCACTCAGCTACCCCTGACTTAATCCAATTTATTTCTCCCCACTGAAAATCTCTTACCCCCTTTAGCTTTGTTTTGCTTAGGGCCAGGACATCCAACTTTTCATTCATAACATTAGCAATCATTTCTTTATCATCTGCACTACATCTGCACACATTCAAACCTCCCAGTTTCATAGAGTTTTTCTTTTTCTTGTTTCTAGTAGTTTATACAGGAGAAGGGGTTACTAGCCCATTGCACCTCGCATTTTAGTCGCCTCCTACGACACACATAGCATACAGAGGAAAATTCTGTTCCATTCCCCATGGAGATAAGCAGAAATAAACAAGAACAAGAATTAGGAAGAAAATAGAAGAAACCCAGGGGGGTTAGCACATATATGCTTGTACATGCATGTGTAGTGTGACCTAAGTGTAAGTAGAAGTAGCAAAACATACCTGCAACCTTGCATGTTTATGAGACAGAAAAAAGACACCAGCAATCTTACCATCATGCAAAACAATTACAGGTTTGTGTTTCACACTCATTTCCTAGGACAGTAGTACCTCCCTGGGTGGTTGCTGTCTACCAACCTACTACCCAATAAAAGTAATTGGTATTAAAAGGTGTACTGGTAAAATTATTTGACTTGCATATTGGGTGAACTGGTGCCCTCTGACACCTTTTTACAGCTTGAAATTTTGGGCTGTTATATATCACTGTGGTTAAATTTTACTATTTTTTTTCAAACTCCATCGCATCAAATACTACGGTATCACTTTAGTTATGGTAGACTGACTGGTATAGAAAGTTTGCTGGAGAAGTATTGTAGCACTATGGCTATTTATATAAAATAAATTTGGAAATCCTCCATTCTCTTTTCCCTTCCTGCTCATTTCTATTCTTTCACTATCCCTATTACTGTCCTCGTCACCTAGCACCACTAGCTTTCCAATATTCACCAATAACTCTTATCTCATTCTGCCTATAATTGTTTTCCATAAAACATCATACTGAGAATTCGCTACTTTCCCACAAAATTCCATACCAAAAAACTATTTCTAGTTTTAAGCCCTAACAGCTCCCACCACTGCACTGACCAGTGCCCTCACTCCAGACCTAGATAAGTGAGCCCCATCCCTCATTAGGTAAAAGGACACAAGTGCAACTAATGTGACATTTTATTGTGGCAATATTTCACTCGCTCACCAGGAGCTTTATCAAGTCACTACAAACAATATACGGACACAGAGGGTATATATAGGCTTAGAGTGAGGTGTAATACTAGTGGTGGTAGTAGTAGTAGTAGTAATATTAGTTGTAGTAGTATTAGTAGTAATACAATGTGGTAGAACAATCAACTTGCACATGAGAAAAAGGTTATAACAGCTATTACTTGGGTAGCATAAAAATAGGTTAGACAAATATGTATTTCTCTTAGTGGTTAGATTTGAGAAGGCCTGTTTCAGTGTTTCTCATCCGTTATGTTCTTGTGTAGTATTAGCAGTAGTGACTATGTGATGGCAATTTATTGTTTTGATGGAAACATAAACACATATGCAGTTTAATGTGATCCTTTATTGACAACGTTTCGCCCACACAGTGGGCTTTTTCAAGTCGCAAACAGATCTACCTGGGGTGGAAGGTACGCGAGTATTTATAGTCAAGTTCAGAATGTTGAGGTCAGGTGGAGAATGCTGCATCTGATGATTTACCGGGTGGGGTTATAGAGTCTAAAATCTTGGGTAGCTTGGCAGGGGTATTGGACAAGTTGTGAGTAGACCTCCTGCAGTGTTCTATGTTCTTATGTGGGATAGCGCTGAAGAAGTTTTTTGGCAAGTGGTTCAGCTATCCCACACAAGAACATAGAACACTGCAGGAGGTCTACTCACAACTTGTCCAATACCCCTGCCAAGCTACCCAAGATTTTAGACTCTATAACCCCACCCGGTAAATCATCAGATGCAGCATTCTCCACCTGACCTCAACATTCTGAACCTGACTATAAATACTCGCGTACCTTCCACCCCAGGTAGATCTGTTTGTGACTTGAAAAAACCCACTGTGTGGGCGAAACGTTGTCAATAAAGGATCACATTAAACTGCATATGTGTTTATGTTTCCATTGTGTCGGTATTTTATACCATTTATTTTTGTTGTTTTGATACAGTGGTCCCTCCATAATCATAAGGCCCGATAGTTGTAATTTTCAAAAATCGTAACGTTATTTTCATCAAAACATTGGGTCGCGAATCGTCATTTGACTCGCAAATAGTTGTTCATCTGGAACGCGTACACACAGCCCTGAGCCGCCTCACTCCATTCCCAGCCAATGTGCCATTGTTTATCAGTGAATGAGGATGATCCCACGAGTTCATATGATACATTTCATAATATTCCATTCGTTTTAGTGCTTGCAACTGCTAAATAAGTCACCATGGCTCCAAAGAAAGCTTCTAGTACCAGCTCTTTGGTAAAGAATGTGAGAAACACATATAATTTAAGAAAAAGTTTGTAGAAAAATACGAAGGTGGTGGTAGTAAAGTGGAAGCAGTTGTGATAGTGGTAGAGGGTACTAGCAGTTGTGATAGTGGTAGACAGTGGTAGTGATGGTGGTAGAAGGTGGTAGTAATGGTAGTAGAGGGTGCTAGCAGTTGTGATAGTGATAGATGGTGGTAGAGGGTGCTAGCAGTTGTGATAGTGGTAGACAGTGGTAGTGATGGTGGTAGTAGTTGTGATAGTGGTAGACTGGTTGTGATGGTAGTAGAGGGTGCCTTCTTCCTAACCTAACCTAACCTTACCTAACCTAACCTAACTCTTCCAATGTTGTTGGAGTTATATAGGGTTACAGAAAACACCGCCGCCTCAGCTGCGGCTTACTCTCAGTGGCCCTTATACACCAAACAACAATACAACACAACACCTCTCGTGACATACATAATGACTTAGTCATTCTAGAGTATATTCCATGTTTCTATGTTATTAATATTGTTTATTATGTCATATTAGTTGAATTGTGATAGATAAATAAGCCGTAGACTTGATATTAGTGCCATATTCTCCAACAATAAACTTGCCTCCCCTCCCTCTGCCCCGTCTGCCATACACCAACAAAAGTCTTTAATAAAAGTGTGATGATAAATGTTCATTTATACATTTTATTAGTGCTTTACATTTATTTGGCATTCTTTTCTGCATGTAAATCTACATTTAAACTAGGGAAGTGACCCCTGAAGTGACCTAGAGTCCTTATGGAGGGGGATTCCCCTTCCAAACAATAACCTCTCTTCCCTCTCTCCTCCTCTCTGTCTTCCATTCATCAACAACAGCCTTCAATAAAGGTAACTGTCATGTTGAATGTTCATTCTTTTGAATATGTAAATCTATCTTTAAGGTAAAAAAAAAAAATTTATTGTTGATACTTCTGGGTGTCTGGAATGAATTAATTGGATACAGTGGACCCTCAACCAGCGATATTAATCCGTTCCTGAGAGCTCATCGTTAGTCAAAATAATCGTTAGTCAAGTTAATTTTCCCCATAAGAAATAATGGAAATCAAATTAATCCGTGCAAGACACCCAAAAGTATTGAAAAAAAAACATTTTTACCACATGAAATATTAATTTTAATACACACAAACTGAAGATTACATGCACAGTTACATGATACTTACCTTTATTGAAGATCTGGTGATGATTGATGGGATGGGAGGAGGGGAGAGCGTTATCTTCTTACTGTTTAGAAGGGGAATCCCCTTCCATTAGCACTTGAGGCAGCAAGTCTTTTTCTGGGGTTACTTCCCTTGTTCTTTTAATGCCACTAGGACCAGCTTGAGAGTCACTGGACTTCTGTCGCACAACATATCTGTCCATAAAGGCCTGTACCTCTCGTTCCTTTATGACTTTCCTAAAGTGGTTCACAACATTGTCAGTGTACAGGTTGCCAACACGGCTTGCAGTAGCTGTGTCAGGGTGATTATCATCCATAAAGCTTTGCACTTTACGCCACATTCCACACATTTCCTTAATCTTAGAAGTAGGCAACTTCTTCAATTTCTCTCTCCCCTCCTCCGAAGCAGTTTCCTCAGGTCTGCACTCTTGCTGTTCAAGATGATCTAGCAGCTCATCAGTGGTTAGTTCTTCCCTGTCCTCCACCACCAACTCTTCCACACCCTCCCCACTAACCTCCAACCCCAAGGACTTCCCCAATGCCACAATGGATTCCTCAACTGGCATAGGATTCTCAGGGTTAGCCTCAAACCCTTCAAAATCCCTTTTGTCTACACATTCTGGCCACAGTTTTTTTCAAGCAGAGTTCAATGTCCTCTTAGTCACTTCCTCCCAAGCCTTACCTATAATGTTTACACAACTGAGGATGGTAAAATGATCTTTCCAAAACTCTCTTAGAGTCAGTTGAGTTTCTGAGGTCACTACAAAGCACCTTTCAAACATAGCTTTTGTGTACAGTTTCTTGAAGTTGGAAATAACCTGCTGGTCCATGGGCTGCAGGAGAGGAGTGGTATTAGGAGGCAAAAACTTCACCTTAATGAAGCTCATGTCCCTAGAAAGTCGCTCTGCCACATCTGTAGGATGACCAGGGGCATTGTCTAATGCCAGGAGGCACTTAAGGTCTAATTTCTTTTCAATTAGGTAATTTTTCACATTGGGGGCAAATGCATGGTGTAACCAGTCATAGAAAAAGTCCCTAGTGACCCATGCCTTACTGTTTGCCCTCCACAGCACACACAAATTAGCCTTGAGGACATTGTTTTTCCTGAACACTGGGGGTTTCAGAGTGATACACCAATAAAGGCTTCATTTTGCAATCACCACTAGCATTGGCACACATCAACAAAGTAAGCCTGTCTTTCATAGGCTTATGTCCTGGGAGTGCCTTTTCCTCCTGAGTAATGTATGTCCTGCTTGGCATTTTCTTCCAAAACAGGCCTGTTTTGTCACAATTAAACACTTGTTCAGGTTTCAGTCCTTCACTGTCTATGTACTCCTTGAAGTCCTGCACATATTTTTCGGCCGCTTTGTGGTCCGAACTGGCAGCCTCACCATGCCTTATTACACTATGAATGCCACTACGCTTCTTAAATCTCTCAAACCAACCTTTGCTGGCCTTAAATTCACTCACATCACTAGTTGCTGGCATTTTTTTAATTAAATCGTCATGCAACTTTCTAGCCTTTTCACATATGATCGCTTGAGAGATGCTGTCTCCTGCTATCTGTTTCTCGTTTATCCACACCAATAACAGTCTCTCAACATCTTCGAGTACTTGTGATCTCAGTTTCGAAAACATAGTTGCACCTTTGGTAAGAACAGCTTCCTTGATTGCCGTTTTCTTGCCCACAATAGGAGCGATGGTTGATTGGGGTTTATTATACAACCTGACCAGCTCAGAGATACACACTCCACTTTCATATTTATCAATGATCTCTTTCTTCATCTCCATAGTAATTCTCACCCTTTTTGCTGTAGGGTTGGCACTAGAAGCTTTCTTGGGGCCCATGGTGACTTATTTTGCAGGTGCAATCACTAAAAAGGCTGTGATAATATGAAATGTTCCAGTTGTATGTTTGGAAGCGACCGCGGTGGCTGGCTGGCTTGTAAACACTGGCACCAAAGGGACAAGTGAGGCGCGCTCAGGCCAAAGTGGACGCGTATGGTACGGAACAAAGAGCGCTGGTCGGGTTTTTAAGCGCTAGTCGAGGCAAAATTTTTGCATTTAAATGAATCGCTAGTCAGATTTATCGTTAATCGATGAAATCGCTGGTTGAGGGTCCACTGTATACATTATTTCTTATGGGGAAAATGGATTCAAAAATCGTCAATTTCGATAATAGTCACACTTCCAGGAACGGATTAATTACGAAAAACGAGGGAGCACTCTACTTCAGAGATGATGATGATGCTTTTATTTTTGCCTGTGTTAGAAACAGTGATTAATGATGATTCAAGGTATCTGTGGAAATTAGGTTCTCAGATCCCTAGTCGGGCATTATTGAATTTCATGAAGTGATTGGTGGAAATCCAGTGTTGTATGCAAGCGTTGCTCAAGTTATCATTCCTACATGCGTTGTGTTCATTGAGACATGTTTCGAGGTTCCTTGCTGTTTCACCTACATATATTGTCACAGCTTCCACAAGGTATAGTGTAAACTCCTGCATTGACTGGTGACTGGTTTGCGGTGTTTCAATTTTGTCCTTGTTAGATCGCTTATGGAAGTGCTGGATGCAATGGCAACTCAAGTGTTAGTCAGAAACGCTCAATGCAACGTGGCTGTTGGGAAGAATTATAACTTTGTTAGGAGTGGTGTTGGTGCGTGGAGAATTGATGATCTGAAAAGCTCTTTTCTTGCAGTCTTTGATGAAAAAGGAAGGAAAATGTAAATCAGTGAAGGTTTGGTGTATGTAACTACAGTGGACCCCCGCATAGCGAACTTAATCCGTGCAAGAGGGCTGGTCGTTATGCGAAATGTTCGCTATGCGAATTAATTTTCCCCATAAGAAATAGTGGAAATAAAATTAATCCGTGCAAGACACCCAAAAGTATGAAAAAAAAATTTTTTTACCACAAAAAAATGTTAATTTTAGTACACACAAACTGAAAAAGGCATGCACAATTACATGACACTTACTTTTATTGAAGATCTGGTGATGATTGATGGGATGGGAGGAGGGGAGAGAGAGTGTTAGTGTTTAGAAGGGGAATCCCCTTCCATTAGGACTTGAGGTAGCAAGTCCTTTTCTGGGGTTACTTCCCTTCTTCTTTTAATGCCACTAGGACCAGCTTCAGAGTCACTGGACTTCTTTCGCACAACATATCTGTCCATAGTGGCCTGTACCTCTCGTTCCTTTATGATTTGTCTAAAGTGGTTCACAACAGTGTCATTGTAACAGTCACCAGCACGGCTTGCAATAGCTGTGTGAGGGTGATTTTCATCAAAAAAGGTTTGCACTTCAAGCCATTTTGTACACATTTCCTTAATCTTTGAAGTAGGCAATTCCTTCAATTTCTCTCTCCCCTCCTTTGAACCAGTTTCCCCAGGTCTGGCCTCTTGCTCTTGAAGTTGATCTATCAGCTCATCAGTGGTTAGTTCTTCATTGTCCTCCTCCACCAACTCTTCCACATCCTCCCCACTAACCTCCAACCCCAAGGACTTCCCCAATTCCACAATTGATTCCTCAACTGGTATACTACTCCTCTCAGGGTTAGCCTCAAACCCTTCAAAATCCCTTTTGTCTACACATTCTGGCCACAGTTTCTTCCAAGCAGAGTTCAAGGTTCTCTTAGTCACTCCCTCCCAAGCCTTACCTATAAGGTTTACACAATTGAGGATATTAAAGTGATCCTTCCAAAACTCTTTTAGAGTCAATCGAGTGTCTGTGGTCACTCCAAAGCACTTTTGAAACAGAGCTTTTGTGTACAGTTTCTTGAAGTTGGAAATGACCTGCTGGTCCATGGGCTGCAGGAGAGGAGTGGTATTAGGAGGCAAAAACTTCACCTTAATGAAGCTCATGTCCCCATAAAGTCGCTCTGCCACGTCTGTAGGATGACCAGGGGCATTGTCTAACACCAGGAGGCACTTAAGGTCTAATTTCTTTTCAGTTAGGTAATCTTTCACATTGGGGGCAAATGCATGGTGTAACCAGTTATAGAAAAATTCCCTAGTGACCCATGCCTTACTGTTTGCCCTCCACAGCACACACAAATTATCCTTGAGGACATTCTTTTGCCTGAACGCTCTGGGAGTTTCAGAGTGATACACTAATAAAGGCTTAACTTTGCAATCACCACTAGCATTGGCACACATCAACAAAGTAAGCCTGTCTTTCATAGGCTTATGTCCTGGGAGTGCCTTTTCCTCCTGAGTAATGTAGGTCCTGCTTGGCATTTTCTTCCAGAACAGGCCTGTTTCATCACAATTAAACACTTGTTCAGGTTCCAGTCCTTCAGTTTCTATGTACTCCTTGAATTCCTGCACATATTTTTCAGCCGCTTTGTGGTCCGAACTGGCAGCCTCACCATGCCGTATCACACTATGGATGCCACTACGCTTCTTAAATCTCTCAAACCAACCTTTGCTGGCCTTAAATTCACTCACATCATCACTAGTTGCAGGCATTTTTTTAATTAAATCGTCATGCAACTTCCTAGCCTTTTCACATATGATCGCTTGAGAGACGCTATCTCCTGCTAGCTGTTTTTCATTTATCCACACCAATAAGAGTCTCTCAACATCTTCCATCACTTGCGATCTTTGTTTCGAAAACACAGTTAAACCTTTGGCAACAACAGCTTCCTTGATTGCCGTTTTCTTGCCCACAATAGAAGCGATGGTTGATTTTGGTTTCTTGTACAACCTGACCAGGTCGGTGATACGTACTCCACTTTCATACTTATCAATGATCTCTTTCTTCATTTCAATGGGTATTCTTACCCTTTGAGGTGTAGGGTTGGCACTAGAAGCTTTCTTGGGGCCCATGGTCACTTATTTTCCACAAACAGCACCGAAAACACTGTAATAATACGAAATATTCCGAGTGTATGCTTGAATGTTACCGCGGAGGCTGGCTGGTAAACAATGGGACGGGCGGCACATGTGAGGCTGGCTGAGGGCGCAGATTGGACGCGTCTCGGACGAAGTTCGCTGAGCGGGTTTTTGTCCACTATGCGGGGCAAAATTTTAGCGAACAAAGCGTTCGCTATGCGGATTGTTCGCTATGCAAGGCGTTCGCTATGCGGGGGTCCACTGTACATTCCTCGTCAAGAAACTCAGGACTACAAATTCAGTATGCTCTTAGGAAAAATTCGATGACAATGCCTCTTTTGGTCTTAGTATCTTGACTGGAATAGAAGTGGGCGAGATAATTTTTTTTTGTAGGTTTATGGCAAACTTAAAATCTTAGATTGTTATCTATTTTTTGAATAAGGACGTCTAGAAAAGATAGCCTGTCATTGGACTCTTCTAGTGTAAACTGGATAGCTGATTCAACTGTGTTGAACCTTGCCTGAAGTTTACACACGTGAAAACGTTTGGGAGTTATTATGAAGACGTCATCCACATAACATAACCAAGTGATGCTGGTGGGGATGATAATGGTGAAGTGTTCAGCTTCCAGGTGTGCCATATACAAGTTGGCAAAGATGGCACTGATAGAGGACTCCATTCCCATACCATAGGTTCGTTTGTAGAGCGCGTAAATTTGATATTTACGCAGATGTATGGAGATAATTTCTCTCAGCTGACAAGGACATTGTTTGAGTGCCCGCATGGCGGCCTAGCCTAGCAGCCAGCTACCCCGAGCAAGCGTCCACCAGCCTGTTTGCTTCCTGCTTCTTGGTCAGTCTTTGTGTCTTAGTGTTTTATTTGCTTATTTCCATCACTTCCGACGGGTTGACCCAGGTTTGCAAATTAAGCCAAGCCGCCAAGCCAGTCTGTGGGGGAGAGTCAAGCCCTACACCATCCAGCCTGTCTTAATCCCTTGACTGTCACAACCCCCAATCCCGAGGTGTCTCCTGGTGTTGCAAAATTTAAAAAAAAAAAAATTATTGTTTCTTATGAAATGATAGAGAATCTTTTCCCGATTGTAATGGCACCAAAAAAAATACCAAAATTTGATGGAAAGTTGATGGAATTATGCTCTCGCAAAGTTAGTGACCTCGGCAATATTTACAAATCGGCGATTTTCCTCGCTTTCAGCCCTATTTTTGGCTAATTCCATTGCTCCAGTTCACCAAACTCATAGCTATTTCCTTCGAACTCTATTTTTCTATTGAGTGAGTACAATAAACTGCCCATTTACCGATTTCAACTACCCAAAATTTGCAATTTGCCCAATTTCACAAAAATTAAAATATATGACAATTTCAAAATAAGGTCCAGAATGAACAATGCAGACATTCCTGGCTCTAAAATAACATTTTCTTTGTTCATCAGTCACGTCTCCAGGCCCCTCTGATATTACTCTTGCTTTCTATTTTGAATTTTTATTCAAACAAAAAATAGAAGATTTACTGTTATGCAGACTACTGCAATATTGCAATAGTTGTACAAACAATGTCAACCCATTCATGAATGCATATTAGAATGGCTAGTTGGACATTTATTGGATAATGACATCATTTGTTTGCTTTTGAACATTGGCAAAAATCAAACATTTCCCCTACTTTGAGCTCCATTTCCAGGTTCTTTTTATAGTAAAACCAACCAAAATCACCTCTATTTCTATAATATGTTTTCCATTCTATCAAGTGAGACCAAAAAAACGAGAATACAATCATAAATTCTATACAAAAATAGACCACAAAGTCAGCATTTTAATTAAAAAAAATGGTCGGAGTCTTTTTTTTCTTATTATGCACTGCATGCTCCAGGATTTTTTTTATATGGTGCACACTGACCACACAGACCCATTCTCTCACATGTGGGCCTACCAGCTTTCTCCTGCTTGATTTGAAGCCGCTAGAATTTATTAGTATATATACGTCAAACACTGCACCTTGTAAGATGTATATATATGACCAGAACAGTCAAAGGGTTAAGTACCAGCCTTGCCTGCTAGCCAGATTTCCACCCCTGCTGTGCTCATCATTACAAGTTCTCAAGCCAATCTGTGTGATGGGTTAAGCCAAGCAAGCCAGCCAACTAACCAAGGTGACTAACCCAGTACTCAAGCAAGCCACGTGAGTTCCAGCCTTCACTGTCGCTTTGTGTTTCCAGTTCTAAGCTATTCTGAGTGCTTTACCATCCCTGTGGTGTTGTGGTATTTTGTGGTTTTTAAGCCAGCCCGGCTTAGAATGTTTTCGTGCCTAGTGTGGGTGTCCCCAGAGCACGTGGCTTATGCCGCTTATCCCGTAGGTCCAGCCACACTACGCAGTGTCTCAGCGCGCTGCCTCAACCACCCACACTTTCCATCGTTTTTTTTTTTTTTTGCACTCTTATATCGGGTCCTAGCACCATATTTTACAGACCACATAGGGGGTCAAGACACACGAGACTCCACTACCCTCATTCTTCACTAACGTCACTCAAGTGATAATAAGCTTTTTACACAGACATTTGCGTGTGTTGAGTCATTTCTTTTTTCAGCAATTTCTCAGTGACATTTCTTTTTCAGTGATTTCTAAGTGACATTCAATGACTCTTGATTAGACTGTGTTCATTATATCCTGTTTGCAATACAGTGGACCCCCGCATACCGTTGGCATCACATAACGTTAAATCCGCATACCGATACATTTTATCGCTAAGATTTTGCCTCGCATACCGCTAAAAAACCCGCTCAACGCTATTCGTCCGAGACGCGTCTAATGTGCAGCCTGAGCCAGCCTCACATGTTCCGCCGGTGGCATTGTTTACCAGCCAGCCTCCGCGGTAACATCCAAGCATACAATCGGAACATTTCGTATTATTACAGTGTTTTTGGTGATTTTATCTGCAAATTAAGTGACCATGGGCCCCAAGAAAGCTTCTAGTGCCAACCCTACAGGAATAAGGGTGAGAATTACTATAGAGATGAAGAAAGAGATCATTGCTAAGTATGAAAGTGGAGTGCGTGTCTCCGAGCTGGCCAGGTTGTATAGTAAACCCCAATCAACCATCGCTACTACAGGTGTCCCTCAACATTCGCGAGGGTTAGGAGATCAAGAGCCTCGCGAATGTTGAAAAACCGTGAATGTTTGGTGCCCCAATATATTGTAGGGAAATATAATACAATACTGCTTAACTTGTTGAACCATGAACAATCATAAAATACATGAAAATGTCGTAAGTTGTACTAAATATATACATGTTATGCTTTAATAACATGTATGTTATTAAATACCACAGACTCCACCACTGCCTCCACCACTTCCTCAACCAATGCGAGTCCCTACTACCCTCCCTCCGACCCCCACAACTGGCAGCCAGCCCTCCCACCACTCAGTGTGGTGAGTGTTTTGTTTGTTCATTATTTGCTATTAAACTGCAGTATAAATAATGTAAACACATTCATGACTGCATATTGGAATGGCTATTTGAACAGGTATTGGACGGTGACATCATGTGTTTACTCTTGAACACAGCAAAGAATCAAATATTTCAGCTACTGCTAATAATAACAATAGTAATAACAATAGTAATAATAATAATAATAATAATAATAATAATAATAATAATAATAATAATAATAATAATAATACGATATAATTGAAGAAGGAAATTGTACAAAAATACGAGGGAGTGGTTGACACATCGTCAGTGTGGCTTTGTTTATGCTGGAGTGAACATTAGTCTCCCTGCTCTTCCAAACATTTCACAATAATTCAGCGGTTGAGGCAGTGGTAGAGGCAGTGATAGAGGCAGTGATAGAGGCAGTGATAGAGGCAGTGATAGAGGCAGTGATAGAGGCAGTGATAGAGGCAGTGATAGAGGCAGTGATAGAGGCAGTGATAGAGGCAGTGATAGAGGCAGTGATAGAGGCAGTGATAGAGGCAGTGATAGAGGCAGTGGTAGAGGCAGTGGTAGAGGCAGTGATAGAGGCAGTGATAGAGGAAGTGGGTGAGGCAGTGATAGAGGCAGTGTCAGAGGCAGTGACAGAGGCAGTGATAGAGGCAGTGATAGAGGCAGTGGGTGAGGCAGTGATAGAGACAGTGATAGAGGCAGTGATAGAGGCAGTGATAGAGGCAGTGATAGAGGCAGTGGGTGAGGCAGTGATAGAGGCAGTGATAGAGGCAGTGATAGAGGCAGTGATAGAGGCAGTGGGTGAGGCAGTGATAGAGACAGTGATAGAGGCTACACATCTGTTGCATCAACACTAGTAAGTAAACTACCAGCTGCATCAAATACCTTTAACACAGACTCTGATAAGTTTCAAACATACTATACCAATAAAGGGGTAACCCCAAACAGTTGTCAACTAGTAAGTGTATCTCATGACTTCATTCAAAAAGAACTAAGCAGGTTAAACCCAACTAAGAGCACAGGCCCTGATAACATCCCATCTAAGTTCCTAAAAGATGGTGCTTTTGAACTGTCAATCCCTATTGCTCACATAATAAATCTATCAATCACCACTAATACCGTACCGGAGGGGTTCAAGGAGGCCAGAGTTACTCCTATCTTCAAGAAAAATAATAGGTCTGATGTAAGCAACTATAGACCTGTTAGTATACTCAGTATAATATCTAAAATTCTGGAGAGGGCGGTGTATTCTCAAGTAGTTAAGTACCTTAATGACAACAGCATTCTCCATAGCTATCAATCGGGCTTTAGAAGATCCTACTCAACCGATACCTCCCTTATTAATCTGATGGATTACCTGAGAACTGAAATGTCAAAAGGGAACCTCATAGGTATGGTAACCTTAGACCTGCAAAAGGCCTTCGATACTGTCAACCACAATATATTATGTAATAAACTTCAATCTATCGGTATAGGTTCTGTAGACTGGTTTAAGTCCTACCTTAGCAACAGGAGACAAATAGTCAAAATCAACAAAACGGAATCAGAACCCCTGCCGATAACATGTGGAGTTCCCCAAGGTAGTATTCTGGGTCCCTTACTATTCTTATGTTATGTCAATGATATGCCTATCAGTGTCAAGTGCAAACTCCTACTGTATGCAGATGACAGTGCTCTGTTAGTGACAGGTAAAGACCCACAAGATATTGCTAATGTTTTAACACTGGAACTGGAGTCCTGCAGCAAATGGTTAGTAGACAACAAACTATCATTACACCTAGGGAAAACTGAAGCCATTCTCTTTGGAACGAAACATAAACTGAGAAGGGTAAATAATTTTAATGTTCAGTGTAATGGGGAGTCCATCACTTTGGTTTCATCAGTTAAATATCTGGGAATCCCCTTTGACCCATGCATGTCAGGAGAATTGATAGGGAACAGTGTAGTAAAGAAAGCGAATGCCAGGCTGAAGTTCCTGTATAGACAAGCACAGTGTCTACCTACTGAGGCTCGCAGGACCCTATGTCTAGCCCTTATACAATGCCATATGGATTACGCTTGCTCTTCTTGGTACTCTGCCTTGACAAAAAAACTGAAAGATAGACTGCAAATCACCCAGAACAAAATCGTAAGATTCATCCTGGGGCTGGGACCAAGAGAACATGTAGGCCAGGATGAATTACAGCAGTTGGATATGCTGAATGTTGAAGACAGAGTAAAACAACTGAAGCTAAATCATGTTTATAAAATTGCTCACAAACAGTGTCCAGAATATCTTGCTGTCAATTTTGTCAAGGTTGGGAACCGCAGCAATCACAGTACTAGGGGGAGAGAGCACAACTTTGTAGTACCCACAGTCAGTGGCCAGGCTTCAAACACCTTTTATTGTACAGCAATAAAGGAATGGAACAGACTACCCACAAACGTCAAGGCCAGTCATAGCTTGAACCAGTTCAAGAAGACTGCCAAAAAGTGTCTGATGAATGAAGCAACAGAAAGGGAGGGGAATGATTTTCTATTTTTTAGCTAAAATACGTGTAAATTTTACCTTATCCCTAGTAATGACCCTCGTATTGTAGATAGTCGTAATGACCCTCGGGTAGTAGATAGTCTTAATGACCCTCGTATTGTAGATAGTCTTAATGACCCTCGTGTAGTAGATAGTCTTTTTAGTATGATAATAAGATGTTATCTTCATTATAGAATAATAAGAAAATATTATAACCTTTATATTATAATAATAAGGTAAAAGGACCCCAATGGAAATAAGTCACTCTGTCTGACTTTTTTTGGGTTATCCTAGGTTCTCTACACATATACTGCTATGTATGATAATTCTATGTAACTGTATTGTGTATACCTGAATAAATTTACTTACTTACTTACTTACTTACTTAGAGGCAGTGGGTGAGGCAGTGATAGAGACAGTGATAGAGGCAGTGATAGAGACAGTGATAGAGGCAGTGATAGAGACAGTGATAGAGGCAGTGATAGAGGCAGTGATAGAGGCAGTGATAGAGGCAGTGATAGAGGCAGTGATAGAGGCAGTGATAGAGGCAGTGGGTGAGGCAGTGATAGAGACAGTGATAGAGGCAGTGATAGAGGCAGTGATAGAGGCAGTGGGTGAGGCAGTGGTATTTACTAACATATATGTATGTTATAAATAATAATAGTACATGTTAATATTAATAACATTTATAATAATAATAATAAATGTTATTCATAATGTACTATTATTATTTATAACATACAGGAGGGCCCCACTTATACGGCAGGTTAGGTTCCAGGCTACCGCCGTAAAGCGGAAACCGCCGTAAAGTGGAACACCCTTTTTTCCCACTTATAAATGCATACAAACACTAGATAAGAAGTTTACACTAACATATATTAAGTTAGCAATAGAACCAGGCATCAAAAAAACAATAAAAAAGTACAATACACACATAGTGCACTCATTACTTACCTTAAAATATTTATAGTCTTAATCTAGGGTGAGACAAGTAGTATTTATTGTAAGAAATCAAGTGTGGTATATATGGTAATAGCCAGGCTACCTTACCAGGCCACCCCACCCACACATACTATTCTATGATATTTAAGCATCCCAGAGCGATAAAATGTATATACAGTTCACTCATTACTTACCTTAAAATATTTGTAGTCTTAATGTAGGGTCAGGAGTAAGTAAATGAGATAAAACGAATAAATGAGAGAGAGAAAGAATGAGTACATGAGAGGGGACAGGCGCAGAGTTATGTAAACAAACCAGGCGAACGTAAGTTTTGTAAACAAACGAAGAGTACACGTCTGGTTTGTGTACAAGTTACATTGTGTACATGTTGTCTCTACATTGATACGGTAGAATTAATAAAGAAGAACACTCCCATTCTCATGTAACATCATTTTGAGAAGAAATGAAGCTCTGAGTGAAGGCAATGGAAATAAGTCACACTGACTTTTTGGGTTATCCTAGGTTCTCTACACATATGTTGTTATGTATGATAATCTATGTAACTGTATTTGTGTATACCTGAATAAACTTACTTACATACATACGAAAGGAATAATTTTCTACAGTTACCCCCAGTAACACATTTTCTCTTATGTTAGATTAGAGAAAATGTTATTCTTGCCGTCACTTGTACAAGTTATGTGGCTCCCACATCTTATATTTATGTTTATTTATTCTATTGTGGGGTGTATTTATCATCTTTTTATGTTATGTATCGTGTTTATTATATAATTTTGAAAAAAAATATCATGGATGGATTAATGAAAATGTGTATATTAATGTAATATACGACATTTAATGAGACTCGGTGAGTACTGTTATTATTATTATTTCTAATATGGCGTCACTTGTGCAAGCCGTCTGCTACCACATCTCACATTTATGTTTATTTATTCTACTGTGGGGTGTATTTATCTTATTTATATGTTATGCATCGTGTTTATTATATAATTTTGAAAAAAATATCATGGATGGATTAATGAAAATGTGTATATTAACGTAATATACGACATTTAAATGACTCGATGATTATTATTATCATTACTAATATGACGTCTGGAGACATAAGACACTTACCAATTTTAATGTGTACCTGCATGCCAGCACAGTATGTAAGTTTATTTAGGTACAGGTATACATAAGTATAATTATCAGAGTATATATAAAATATGAAATAACTTTTAAAAACATTTGAAATTTTGGACTTTCCAGACAAAATGGAGAGACTTAGTGCTTACTGAGCTCATGGAGAATGTAAACAAATAGGGTGGGGCACGGTGACCGTATTAGAAAGTCAGGTGGGGGGAGCCGTATAGCGAGTTTTGGTCATAATTTGAAATGTCCGTATTAGCGGAACGCCGTAAAGTGAAACGCCGTAAAGCGGGGCCTTCCTGTATATGTTAGTAAATATCACTGCCTCTATCACTGCCTCTATCGCTGCCTCTATCACTGCCTCTATCGCTGCCTCTATCGCTGCCTCTACCACTGCCTCTATCACTGCCTCTATCACTGCCTCTACCACTGCCTCTATCACTGCCTCTACCACTGCCTCTACCACTGCCTCTATCACTGCCTCTACCACTGCCTCTATCACTGCCTCTATCACTGCCTCTACCACTGCCTCTACCACTGCCTCTACCACTGCCTCTACCACTGCCTCTACCACTGCCTCTACCACTGCCTCTACCACTGCCTCTACCACTGCCTCTACCACTGCCTCTATCACTGCCTCTATCACTGCCTCTACCACTGCCTCTACCACTGCCTCTACCACTGCCTCTATCACTGCCTCTACCACTGCCTCTATCACTGCCTCTACCACTGTCTCTACCACTGCCTCTATCACTGCCTCTACCACTGCCTCTATCACTGCCTCTATCACTGCCTCTATCACTGCCTCTACCACTGCCTCTACCACTGCCTCTATCACTGCCTCTACCACTGTCTCTACTACTGCCTCTACAACTGCCTCTACCACTGCCTCAATCACTGCCTCTATCACTGCCTCAACCGCTGAATTATTGTGAAATGTTTGGAAGAGCAGGGAGACTAATGTTCACTCCAGCATAAACAAAGCCACACTGACGATGTGTCAACCACTCCCTCGTATTTTTGTACAATTTCCTTCTTCAATTATATCGTATTATTATTATTATTATTATTATTATTATTATTATTATTATGATTATTATTATTACTATTGTTATTATTAGCAGTAGCAGAAATGTTTGATTCTTTGTTGTGTTCAAGAGTAAACACATGATGTCACCGTCCAATACCTGTTCAAATAGCCATTCCAATATGCAGTCATGAATGTGTTTACATTATTTATACTGTAGTTTAATAGCAAATAATGAACAAACAAAACACTCACCACACTGAGTGGCGGGAGGGCTGGCTGCCAGTTGCGGGGGTCGGAGGGAGGGTAGTAGGGACTCGTAGGTGGCGTGAAACTTGAATATGATTTGGCGGCTGGGAATTTGGTGGCTGGGAATTTGGCGGTTGGGAATTCGCGAATGTGTGAAGCCCGCGAAAGCTGAAAACGTGAATGTTGAGGGAGACCTGTATTGTGTCCAACAAAACGGCAATCAAGGAAGCTGCTCTTGCCAAAGGTTCAACTGTGTTTTCGAAACAGAGATCGCAAGTGATGGAAGATGTTGAGAGACTCTTATTGGTATGGATAAATGAAAAACAGATAGCAGGAGATAGCATCTCTCAAGTGATCATAAGTGGAAAGGCTAGGAAGTTGCATGAGGATTTAATTAAAAAAATGCCTGCAACTAGTGATGATGTGAGTGAATTTAAGGCCAGCAAAGGTTGGTTTGAGAGATTTAAGAAGCATAGTGGCATACATAGTGTGATAAGGCATGGTGAGGCTGCCAGTTCGGACCAAAAAGCAGCTGAAAAATATGTGCAGGAATTCAAGGAGTACATAGACAGTGAAGGACTGAAACCTGAACAAGTGTTTAATTGTGATGAAACAGGCCTGTTTTGGAAGAAAATGCCAAGCAGGACCTACATTACTCAGGAGGAAAAGGCAATCCCAGGACATAAGCCTATGAAAGACAGGCTTACTCTGTTGATGTGTTCCAATGCTAGTGGTGATTGCAAAGTGAAGCCTTTATTAGTGTATCACTCAGAAACTCCCAGAGCGTTCAGGCAAAAGAATATCCTCAAGGCTAATTTGTGTGTGCTGTGGAGGGCAAACAGTAAGGCATGGGTCACTAGGGACTTTTTCTATGACTGGTTACACCAAGCATTTGCCCCCAATGTGAAAGATTACCTAACTGAAAAGAAATTAGACCTTAAGTGCCTCCTGGTGTTAGACAATGCCCCTGGCCATCCTACAGACGTGGCAGAGCGACTTTATGGGGACATGAGCTTCATTAAGGTAAAGTTTTTGCCTCCTAATACCACTCCTCTCCTGCAGCCCATGGACCAGCAGGTCATTGCAAACTTCAAAAAACTGTACACAAAAGCTCTGTTTGAAAGGTGCTTTGTAGTGTCCTCAGAAACTCAATTGACTCAAAAAGAGTTTTGGAAGGATCACTTTAATATCCTCAATTGTATAAACCTTATAGGTACGGCTTTTGGGAGGGAGTGACTAAGAGGACTTTGAACTCTGCTTGGAAGAAACTGTGGCCAGAATGTGTAGACCAAAGGGATTTTGAAGGGTTTGAGGCTAACCCTGGGAATCCTATGCCAGTTGAGGAATCCATTGTGGCATTGGGAAAGTCCTTGGGGTTGGAGGTTAGTGGGGATGATGTGGAAGAGTTGGTGGAGGAGGACAATGAAGAACTAACCACTGATGAGCTGCTAGATCGACTTCAACAGCAAGAGGCCAGACCTGAGGAGACTGGTTCGGAGGAGGGGAGAGAGAAATTGAAGAAGTTGCCTACTTCAAAGAGTAAGGAAATGTGTGGAATGTGGCTTAAAGTGCAAACCTTTTTTGATGACAATCGCCCTAACACAGCTATTGCAAGCCGTGCTGGTGACTATTACACTGACACTGTTGTGAAACACTTTAGGAAAGTCATAAAGGAACGAGAGGTACAGGCCACTATGGACAGATATGTTGTGCAACAGAAGTCCAGTGACTCTGAAGCTGGTCATAGTGGCATTAAAAGAAGAAGGGAAGCAACCCCAGAAAAGGACTTGACACCTCAAGTCTTAATGGAAGGGGATTCCCCTTCTAAACACTAAGACTCTCTCCTCCCATCCCATCAATCATCACCAGATCTTCAATAAAGGTAAGTGTCATGTAATTGTGCATGCCTTTTTCAGTTTGTGTGTATTAAAATTAATATTTCATGTGGTAAAAATTTTTTTTTTCATACTTTGGGGTGTCTTGCACGGATTAATTTGATTTCCATTATTTCTTATGGGGAAAATTCATTCGCATAATGATAATTTCGCATAACAATGAGCTCTCAGGAACGGATTAATATCGTTATGCGAGGGTCCACTGTATTGTTTTTCCTTTCTTCAGTGTTTAAATTTTTGTGCTTTACTTTTATGTCTGTTGTGTTGTATTCCTTTTTTTTTTATATACATGAAGTAAGTGCTTTTCCATTTTTCCCTGTTGTGTGCACTATATAAGCAGTATAAACTTGTGTTTACACTTCATAAATTATCGTGTGTTCACAATACTGTGTTCCTTGCCCAGTAAGTTATGAAGTAAAGTAATTCAATAACTGTTCTCTTTTATTTTTGCATCACAACTCAGTGTTGTCTAAGTTTTTTTTTTTCAGCATTTGTGTATTCTTGATGATTTTTTTCTATTCATTCATTTTCCATTTCACTGTGTGTTGAACATTCTTTTGTGCTCCTTCTTTTTATTTAGCCAGTGTCTAATTTGTTCTATCTCCACAGACAATAGTGTCATTATTTTGTTTGAAGCAAGACAATTAAATCCAGTTTTTGTCAACACAAGACCTTATTGCAAGAAAATTATCATAGTATTGTGCATATATTGATGTGTTGTGTTCTGCCTCATTGTGTTAACCTTTCCCTGTTTTGTGTTTTATGCCATCTATTATTTCTCATATTTCATTGAACAAATTCACTCTTAGTGCAATTTTTAACTTCTTCTTTAAAGTAAATCATTCTTTTGCTTATCCAGTAAGTGTTGTTTAACCCTTTGACTGTTTCAGGGCCCTCTCTGAAACTGTCATTCTATGTCGCCAAATATTCGAAAAAAAAAAAAATTATTTTTTCTTATGAAAATGTTAGGAATATTTTTACTAGTGTTTTAAGCCTAAAAAAAAATTTTTGCCATCAGTACTTACCGAGATATAGAGCCGCAAAGTTTGCAGAAATTGACGTGCGTACGGCAACAGCGGCGACTGCCGCCCACCCGGTATTCTTTTATTTACTCTAATTCAAAGGTTTCTTGCATTTTTCAATATTTTTCTTTTCCAGGTAACTTATGTGGCCTGTGAGACCAATGTAAGGTGCATTGTTCAAATATACACTCATTATTTACAACACAATAACAGAACAAACTTTATCACTATTAGTTTGTGTATACACTTTGTTTACACAAACAAACAATACAAAACAATGTTTATTACTATTGTTCCATAATATATATACATATGTACAGTCACTAACCACGTTCCTAGAACTGCTGCAGCTTGTGGAACTCTTTGAAACATGGGTATATGCAGAGGGGCACTTCACACTCCTCACACATAAAACGAGTGTCTCTGCGTGTTTGTGGGCGTTTTGTGGTATGCATACATACATAACACCTCTTCTGAGCATTTTTCTTGGCAGTAGTAGGAGGCAGTTGTATGGGGTAGTGATCACCAGGCCTCAAACGAGATGACGTCTGTGGGCGCTGGTCTATTGCAGGAGTTGCTCCTTTGTACTTTGCAATTATTTGTCTGATTACTGACAGGCAAAATTCACCATATTTTGGTGTTTTGTTGGTCTTCAACTTGTATATGTTATAAGCATTTAGCATAGAGATATCAACAAGATGGAAAAAAAGTTTGATATACCACTTATAACTCTTGCGTACACAGTCTGCAAACCCAATCTGCATGTCACATTTGTCCACTAAGCGCATATTGAGGTTGTAGTCCATGACAGCTGCAGGCTTTAGAATGGGTTCATTGGTCTCTCTGTTGTCCCTGCCACTGGGTACCATTTCGTTTGTGTGAACTGATGTCAACAATGTGACATCACGTTTGTCATGCCACCGAAATGCCATGATGTCATTGGCAGCAAAGGCTTGCACCTCACCTCTGCGAGTGCCAGCGTCGAACCTTGGCATATGTTTGCGATTACCACGCACTGTGCCACACACGTCTGTCAAGTTCACTCGCAAGAAATCACTGAGTAAGGGGCTTGTGTACCAGTTATCAGTAAATAACATATGCCCCTTACCAAGATATGGTTCCATCATTGTTCGAACCACATCACCAGAGATACCCAATAACTTCATGGTATCTCTCAAAGTATTACTGCCAGTGTACACAATAATATCTAAAACAAGACCACTTCTGCAATCACACAGTACAAATAGCTTTATACCAAAGCGTTTCCTCTTGCTTGGTATATATTGCTTGAATGAGAGTCTTCCTTTGAATAAAATCAAGGACTCATCAATAACAAGCTTCCTGAAGGGATAAAAATACATGCAGCACTTTTGTTTCAGGTACATAAACACATTTCTTATCTTATATAACCTGTCGCTTCTGTCAGGCCTGGTTTTGTCTGAAAAGTGTAACATACGCAACAGTATCAGGAAACGATTGACACCTATAATGTCACTAAAACCTGGAGTTGAAATCAGGCGATCTGTTGTCCAGTATGTGGTGACAGTGTGCTTTTACACATGTGGCATAAGCATTATTGTGGCAAAAAACAGGTACATCTCTGCCACAGTTGTCTCCTTCCACTTGTGTAGCCGTGATTTTGGTGAGAGAATTGTATTTGCCATGGTGTATTCACAGTATGTGTTGGTTTCCCTGACAATGATGTCCATCAGGGGTTCATCGAAGAATAACTCAAAGCAGTCCAGTTCACTGGCATTGTTCCCAAGTGGACAAGATGGCTTTATTCCACTTTGTGTTTCATCAAAGTCATGGGGACTGGGAACAAACTCGTCACCGTCCTGCCAATCCCAGATGCGGTCTGCTGGTGGGGTCTGGATATTGTACCGTGGTTGTGGCTGTGGTTGTGGCTGTGCAGGTTGTGGTGGTGCAGGTTGTGGCAGTGTGGGGTAGGGTGAGGCTGGTTGTTCTGCTGAGTCAGCCGCGTGGCTAGTAGCGTGGCCCGGTGATGGTGCCACATGGGCCGTGCCACCCTCACTATCACCACCACTGCCTCCTCCCTCACTGTCACCATTCATACCCATCGTTACAATATCGTCATCTTCACTATCAGGTCGTGGTGTTGGGCCACGGGATGTGCTCCCAGAGTTTCTCCTTCCCCTTGGAACAACATATGAAACACTACCAGACCGCATGCTACGTCGTACATACTGGCGCTTCACTGGGGAATATTCACTCTCACTGTCACTAGAACTGCTTTCAATGACTTTGAAATCACTATCACTATCACTATCACTGCTATCATCAGGGTGTTGTACACGACCAAATAGTTTCCTCTTTCGTCCTGGTACAGGCGAACGTGAACGTGAACAAGCCGGCACAGCACCAGAGGTCGAAGGTTGTGGGTCATCTGGGTTTTCGTCACTATTTACGTTATCCTGGGCACTTTTTTCGGTAACACTCACTTGAAAACCCTTGAATTCACTGTCACTGACACTTTCATCGCTGTTAGAGCTATCACTTGGGAACAAAAGACCTCCAATCCGCCGAGGAGTGAGGAACTTCTTACCGAGAGGCATGGTGAAAATGGACTGACAACATGGCGTTCCCACAATGCACCGCTAGGTCCCAGATTTTTTTCACAGGGTGCACACCGACCACTGAGACCCATTCTCTCCCGTGTAGGCCTATCAGGCCTTTGGCGCTCGATTTGAAGCCGCTAGAATTTGTGCGTATAAATACGTCAGAAACATTGGCTCGTAAGACGTATTTATACATCGGAAACAGTCAAAGGGTTAAGCTGCAATTAAGAGTTAAAGTGTTCAATCAGTTCATTCCTTGATAATTTTTTTTATTGTTTTTGTAAACTGCATTTTCTTGTGTATGAATTTTTTTTTTATTATTGCAGTATTGCCTCATTTTGCAATGACTCGTGTGCAAGTATTGTGCTGCCATTAAATTTTTCCTTTCAGAAATTTTTATGTAGTGTTGTGTTGTGCAATACTTTTTGATTAGTAATTGTTAGTTGCAATATTGCTACAGTTTATTTCAGTGCAATATTTTGTGATTTCAGTTTTACATTTCTTGTTTTGTGCATAATATTTTATTCTTTGTGTGTTACTTTAATTTTTTTTTTTTTTTTTTAGAGAATTGCTTACCCAGTCCATTTTAATTTTCCACAAGATTTGATTCTATTTTATCATTTTTGTTTGATTTATCATTTATTGTTGAATTTCTTTATTGAATTCAGAGTAAAGACAACTCACTGTGCCATTAATTCAAATTAAAGTAAATTTGAGTAAATTTGATTTGAGTAAAGTACAATTTCTCTTGATTATCAAAGTGTTGCTTATCCAGTTGAGTGTTTTATGTGTGTATTCCTTGCTCTACAGTTTGACTTGTTATTTTTTTTCTTTACTTATTCAGAATAGTTACGTACGCATTTTCTTCCCATTTAAGCTTACTGTGTCATATATTCTCTATTATTCTCACTTTTATGTCCTTGACTAAGTTCCCTGAGATGTACCAGCCACTTTTGCTTGCTCACTTAGTGTATCATGCCAGTCCAAGTAAGCATGAATCAGCCCACAGTCCTAATATTCCCTTACTGACTGAAAGACAATACCTTGCCCTTGAACAATGTGTTTGTTCTCACAGCTTGTATCTGAGATTTGTTAAAGTGCTGCGAAATGTGAAGTTCAGATTAAGTTCCTATAGATCCATGAATTACTTACTAATATAGCTGAGCGATCAAGCACTAGTAAGACTGTCACTCCTGTCTGGAATCCAGCCACAATATCGTGCACGCAGGATAGTGTACAGTTACCTTGAGTTTCAGAGGAACCTCAGACAACCCTGGGTGCTGAGACTACTATCCATGCAGTGGCGACTTGTTCAAGTAGTTGTTCCTTCCAGGGGACACTGTGAAGAACGTTACTTGTAATGAGTTATGCCATCTCTTGGTGATGTCGCAAGCCATTGCAGAAAGACGTTTCTGTGGCTAGTGTACTCACTTGAGTGGTGATGCTGTCCTAGTTGACAGTAATCCGTGCAGTGTAAATAGTTATTTCTCGAGTAACCTTCACATGTTGTTAACGTTTATAAGAGCAGTCTCTTTATAGCTGATACCTCGTGTCACTGCGTGCGACTCAGAATGAATACCAGCAATGTCGACCATGTTCATTTCTTTTCCCCTGTGCTTGCCATGAGAGATAGTCAATCCGTTCTCCCTTGCTCATATTTCGTGTTATAGCTTTATTTTTTTCAACCACCGAGTTTGTTCATTCCTCCAGTAAGAAAGAACTGATCCCTTGTGGTTTGGTGTGATTCGATTCCTGCTCCAGGAAGATCTTATTCTGACTGTGAAGCCACCAGCACCCATTAGTGACTTTGTCATAAGTCAAGAATTACTGTATCAAACAGCCGAGTTGGGTACTCCAAGCAGAAGAGTATACCAGTTAGTAATTCCA
This sequence comes from Cherax quadricarinatus, assembly GCF_038502225.1. NCBI lineage: Eukaryota > Metazoa > Arthropoda > Malacostraca > Decapoda > Parastacidae > Cherax > Cherax quadricarinatus. Next base: position 211,526 of record NW_027195176.1, read on the forward strand.
CAGTCACTAGTGAATGTAGCTGTATCTTTTGTAGATACTTATTCAGATCTCCCTCAGTTAAGGCATGTGTTAGCCAATGCACAGGAATTCGATCCCCCCAAAGACGATAACCATTCTGCATATGTAAATCTTACCTTCGCAGAGTTGGGTTTAAATGTACATAGCCTGTATAATTAGATGTCCAAAATGAATGAAGTCGTCAACTGTGTGCTGTTATTAGCTGATCAGTTTTCAGTTCTTTTTGTGTTCACATTCCCTCCGAATTCTGAGAATTTAGCAGTAATGATCTGTGCGTGCCAGATCTGTCTTTGCTGTTAATTACTTTCATCTTTGCAAATATATATTCTTCCTCAGAATCCGTAGAGTACATGAATACAGATCGACCGATCAATTCCATCCTTAATTATATGTACTATGATTTGTGCTTATAATTCGTAATGCATTACGTTACCTCCCATTACGATCCCATCCATTAGTTCTAAGTTACATATGTCTTTGCTATTGTATAAAATCAGCCCAGGGCCACCTGCCAGTTCAGCTTATAGCATAAATGACATGCCCATGCACTCTGCCCCAGGGCCAGACTCATGGAACTCTGTGTTCATCAATGTTATGGGGCTATAGGACCCAACATGTATTTATAAGTAACAGTTACTCTGGAATACCTAATTATATTGAATTGATGGGGGCTTTGCTCTAAATGTCAGAAGGACTGATCAACCTTATGACTGAGAAGCAGCTGGGTCAAGCCTATTTTTCTCAATATAATAGGTTATACTATAGACACATAAACACACAAATTTAAATAAGTAGTTTATAAAGTTGTATTTCCTTTTGTAAAAGTAAAATTAAGGTGTGGTAGAATTGTGGTAACTGGAGAATTGTGCTTGGCAAATAAGTAGTTTATAAAGTTGTATTTCCTTTTGTAAAAGTAAAATTAAGGTGTGGTAGAATTGTGGTAACTGGAGAATTGTGCTTGGCAAATAAGTAGTTTATAAAGTTGTATTTCCTTTTGTAAAAGTAAAATTAAGGTGTGGTAGAATTGTGGTAACTGGAGAATTGTGCTTGGCAACAGTCTTTTGTTTTGGTGGGAGGAGCTTAGCCTCTTTCTCTCTCTCCCTCGCACTGACTCGGTCTCTCTGTGGCTGGCCTTCAACCTGGCAGGATCTCTGGGTCCTTCTTCTATCTTTTGGGGCATTATGTGTGCTCCAGGGGTGAGTTTTTTTTATAATTTAAGTTGTGACCACCATACCCAGGGTGACTAAAGTGTGTCAAAACACTGGTTCGCCCAGAGTTATGTCAAGGAGAGAGGACTAAAGTTGTTGAGATATACCATGTGGGAGAACAGCTATGCAGTGTGTAGATCGTTGTTTTGAAAATGTGAGGCTGTAATTGTATATTCTGTACATATCTATTGAGAATACAGTTATATTTTTATAGTAGTAGTTTACATAACCTGTGAAGAGGGCTGGTGAAAGGGTATCAGAGACACTCAGGATGATCAGCCATGATGTAAGTATTACCCCTAGACAAATAAGACCATTAAGTAAAAGCTACCCCACACTAGAACATGTAGTGAGAACCTTACTATCAAAGTAATAAGGGACAAACCAACGTAACATGGGAGCTTGACCGGGAGAGTTATTTGACTGCTAAAATAACTCAAAACATTCTTTGAACTATATGTGCTGGTATGGGGTAATAACAGTTGCATGTTTCTGGTAGAAGATTTACCAAGGTGGTGTCAGTGGAAGTGTTGTTTTCATATATTAGTTTACAGGTTGTTTTTCTCCTAAGGTGGGGGGAAAGGGAGTAACACATTTTTGTTGTGGTTATGGTAAGTGCTATGTGCATAGTTTACATTCAATTTGTGTTATTTTATGTGCCTGTGGGAAAACTTTGTCCACTGATACTGTAAGAGGGAAGCAAGTGTTTAAAGATAAAACTATGTCAGAAGATGAGTCTTCAGATTTTTTAGGCTTCAGGGAAGAAGGTAATAATTCATCAGTAAACATGCCTGTTAATAGTGAAGATGAGGAATCACCTACTCCAGGTGATATGGAAATGGAGAGAATGAGACTGAAATTAGCTGTACTAGAGGCTGAAATGAAATTAATGAAAGCTAAGGAGAAAGAACGTCAAAGGTTAGGAGGTTCAGAACAAGAGCCTGAGCAGTACTTTAACATAACTAAAGCTGCAAATTTTGTCCCTAAGTTTACAGAGAGTGACCCAGATAGGTATTTTTCTTTTTTTGAGAAGACTGCTTTGGAGCAAGGATGGCCCAAACAGAAGTGGGCTACCCTAGTTCGCACACAACTTGTAGGTAAAGGATTCCAGAGAGTAGAGACTCTGGAGGGGCAAGATTTTTCTGATTATGATAAGATTAAAGAGGAAGTATTGCTTGCATACCAAATGATACCTGAGAAATATAGGCAAAAGTTCAGGAATCAAAAATTTCAGGATGGGCAGACCTTAACTGAGTTTGGGAATGAGAAACTGTTCCTTTTTAAGAAATGGGTTTGTTCTAAAGGAGTTAATAAAGACTATAACAAATTAGTAGATCTGATGGTTCATGAGGAATTGTACAATACAATCCCTGTTGACCTCAGAGAATATTTAGAGGACAAAAACCCAGATAATCTTTCTGAAGCACTGGATCTAGGTGACCGATTTTTGGCTCGCAGGGAATTGGTAAGTAAAAACAGTCATGCTGCTTCTGAAAATTTCCCCACTCATTCTAAACCTTATTCCAAGTCTTATGGTCATAAAGGTAAGTGGGACAAGAATTTTCAGGAACAAATGAAGGCTGAGGTGCCCTATAAAATAGAAGGAAAAGGTAAGTCAGCTGGAGTTCAAAGTTTACCTAGACAATCAGATAATGTTTCAGGTCCTCGAGTAAACAGTACCAGTCCTACACCAAATGGTAAAAATACCTTTAAGAGTTATGCCTGTTACTACTGTAACAAAACTGGACACACTCAAAAGTTTTGCTGGTCAAGGCGGAGAGATCAGGAAAGGGAGGAACCACCCCAGAGGACTCTAACTGCAGAGATACATCCAGTTGCCTGCATTAGGTCTTCAAGGCAAGGTGAGGAGGAACCTTTGGATCTAGACCCCAGGATGTGTATATTTTCTAGTAGGTCCACAGTTGGTTTGCAAAAGGATGTAGGCAGAGTTGAGAACATATTGTCCTTGAGAGATGGATGTAGCACCTACTCTTTGCTACGTGCTGGAGTGCTACCAGTGTCTAAGGATACCTATACTGGGGTAGATATATTGTTGAAGGGTATTACGGGTTCAACCATAAGGACACCTGTACACAAATTATGGGTAGAATCTGCATACCAAGTTGGCTATCTCCCTGTAGGTATCTCAGATGAAATTCCCTTCAAAGGGGTCGACCTCTTATTAGGGAATAATGTTATGGGTCTGTTAGACAGTGAGGAACAACTAGTTTGGGGGAAACCAAATCCCAAATGTTGGGAGGAAATGGCTAGGAAAACCCTGCCAGACCTTCTCCCTGATGGTTCCACCATGAGAAGTATGGCTCATGATCATGCTACCAACAGTCTTCATATTTCTCATGAGGATGGTGAGGGCTTAAGTTTGGTAACTCTGCTTTCTGATGTTGAACTGCAGTCAACTGAAGAAAAGGATGTTCCAGCCAGAGCTGAGCATGATTGGAGAATGGATCAGTTAAATAATGTGAGAGAGGCTGCACCTGCTAGGGTGCAATTAATTTCTGTGCAGGAAAATGTCGCTGTTGCTGAGGAAGAGATTTTACAGTTAAATAAGTGTTTTCATTTCAGGGAGGAAACTCTTACAAAGAATTCACCTCTGTTTGCAGTATCGATGGAAGGAGAACAAGGGTTTTGTCCCCAGATGGTGATGTCCAAGGTTTCCAGGCATTTCTTCTGGTCTCAGCTGTGGGAGACTGTCAGAGAGTATATTGAGACCTATCATGTCTTTCAATTTATAGGGAAACCTAGTCTAAGTATTAAACCTGTTCCCCTCCAGTCTATTTCAGCACCAGGTGAACCCTTCAGCAAGCTGGTAGTAGATGTACTTGGTCCATTCCCAAGGACCAAACTGGGAAATGATTATTTACTCACAAATATTTGCTCCACTACCAGGTACCTGGAAGCAGTCCCTCTGCATAAGATAACTGCTCATGTAGTCTTAAGGGTTTTGATGAAGTTCTTTTTTCATGTTTGTTTTCCTCAAGCAGTGCAAGAAGACCAAGGGCCTAACTTTACCTCAAAGCCTTTTAGAAATGTTTTGAAGGGACTAAAAGTAGAGCCTCAGTGTTCAACTGTGTATCACTCTCCATCTCAAGGGGAAATAGAGAAATTACATCAAACCCTCAAGACAATGATGCCAGCCTATGGAATAGACAATACTAACAACTGGGATGAGAGGATCCCTTTCTTTGTATTTGCTGAGTGGGGAAGCACTGGAATCTCTGAGCTATTGGCTTGGGGAGGATGGTGATGCTCCCCCCTCGGAGCTTTTTCTCAGTTTCAGACACTGTTTGACTCGTATGAGGTGGATGGTACCAGTGAACGTGCCCATCAACCAGACCAGGATGATGATGTGGGACCATAATGTGGACCATGATACTCTGGAGGCTGGAGAGGAAGTGCTGATACTGGAGAAAATTCATGTGAAAATCTGTATGGCAAGTTGCTGTGAGCTGAACATGTTGTGGGGGAAGTTCCCAGGGGTTAGATATAAAACCCACACCCCCAAGCAAGAGAAGAATGAGTATAGTGTACACAGTAACCGGTTAAAGGGTTTGAAGTTATGTCAAAAATTCAGAGAGACCAATGTTTTAATGGAATGTAAAGGGCTGCAAAACAATAATCTGTATGAAATACCAAAAGTGTATTTAAGAAATAACATGTGTGTAAAAGATTTTGGGAAATGCATGCTTGGTTTTAATGAGAAAAATGTTGGAGAGTTGGCTCAGCCACCTTGGAACTTTATAAAAGTTTGGGATGTCAGTAATGGGGAAAAGTTGAAACTCAATGAAGAAATTGTTAAGGAAGCTGAGTCAATTCAACAATTTTTGTGAGGGAAAAATCTGTATGAAAAATTGGAGATGGAGGAAGAAGTGAAATTCTTCCAACACCAGTTTGTAGTGCTTAGTGAGAGTCAGTGGGCATTCCCATGCTTCATGGTTCCCAAATTAGATGGCACCCTGGGCATAAACACTGACTACCACAGAGTACGTTTAACAACTAAGGTTTACAGGGTTAGAAAGATTGATACTTATGCACTAAAAGATGCAAACATTTTAAATAAGCTAAAACATGGAAGATGTGATTTCCATGGTCTGTGTTCCAGTACCATTTTAATGTGTGTAATGCAAATTGTGTTCATTGAGTGCTTAAAATTTGTGTGTGAGATGGAACGTGATGGTGTTTGTGTAAACTTGATGTATCCAACCTGGGTGCAAAGAGAAGTCTTTGGTGTTTGTTGTTGCACTGCGAGAGGTTGCAGAACTGTTATTGTCTATGAACAACCTTCTAAGTTTAAATGTCAACATTTTACCACAGGAAAGAAAATTTTCATTTTGGGGCTGGCTATTCAGCATTTGTACATGTCTCAGGATCTCTTCATCCTGTTCCTATGTATAGTGACTAAAATCAGACTCTTAAAATGGGCTTTGTTCCTACAGCCTTTTAATTTGAAAGTTAAATATATAAAAGGCTCAGAGAATGTGGTTGCTGATGCTCTCTCTAGATGTTTCATGTAGATGCATGGTGCATACTTTGTACATAGTGTTTGTCATGTGCTGACCTTGTTGTTTTTGCAGTGGTGAACTCTCGGCGAGCCTGAGTACTCTCTACCAGCCGTCTGACTGTAAAGGAGTTGAGTCGGAGCCAAAAGTGTGACGAGGGTCAGGGTGTACGTGAATGTGAGTTGAGGCAGTGGTTGACAACCTTCGGTAACATGAGACGTTCAGGAAGGTATGTGATGTGGTGTCTTGGTGTGCTCTATGTACAAAACGGCCCGACGATTTGCCTTTGTGGTCCCTTGGACCCCTCCATGTTCTATGACAGCCTCCTCATAATAAGTTTGGAGGATCTGTGTGGAGTGGGACCTCGGAAGATGGGCTTAAGTGCCTGACCATGTTAAGGATCGTGAGTGTTGACTGGAAGTCTCACTGTTTGGTTCGGCCACCAAGTGAGAGACACCTTGACATGTTTTGTGAAGTTTCCTGCCTGGGGTACACCTGACTGCTCTGGGTTTGGCTCTACTCTCGTCTCCTGATCAGGAAGATGCCACCCTGGAGTACCAGTTGCTTGCTGGATTACCATAGCAGAGGCACAGGCCTGTTGGTGCGGGCTTTCACAGTGGGCATTGTGTGAAAAAATTTTGCATTGTAATGTGTATTGTTTAAAAGTCACTAAAATTGTAAATAGTTACACACTTGAGTATATGGGTATGGTTAAATTGCTTTTCTAAAAAATTCTGCAATCTCTTGTAAATAACAGTAAAGTGAAGAGTAGTTATGGTGCTGGGAAAATGTAGCATTTCTAGTAGTCTTGTTTACCGCCTTCAGACTTAAGCAATATACTTTTTACTAGCCGTATCCTGAGGGACACAGCTAGCTTTTGTGAGACTTCGTCTGGAGGTGGGGGTGTTATGGGGCTATAGGACCCAACATGTATTTATAAGTAACAGTTACTCTGGAATACCTAATTATATTGAATTGATGGGGGCTTTGCTCTAAATGTCAGAAGGACTGATCAACCTTATGACTGAGAAGCAGCTGGGTCAAGCCTATTTTTCTCAATATAATAGGTTATACTATAGACACATAAACACACAAATTTAAATAAGTAGTTTATAAAGTTGTATTTCCTTTTGTAAAAGTAAAATTAAGGTGTGGTAGAATTGTGGTAACTGGAGAATTGTGCTTGGCAAATAAGTAGTTTATAAAGTTGTATTTCCTTTTGTAAAAGTAAAATTAAGGTGTGGTAGAATTGTGGTAACTGGAGAATTGTGCTTGGCAAATAAGTAGTTTATAAAGTTGTATTTCCTTTTGTAAAAGTAAAATTAAGGTGTGGTAGAATTGTGGTAACTGGAGAATTGTGCTTGGCAACAGTCTTTTGTTTTGGTGGGAGGAGCTTAGCCTCTTTCTCTCTCTCCCTCGCACTGACTCGGTCTCTCTGTGGCTGGCCTTCAACCTGGCAGGATCTCTGGGTCCTTCTTCTATCTTTTGGGGCATTATGTGTGCTCCAGGGGTGAGTTTTTTTTATAATTTAAGTTGTGACCACCATACCCAGGGTGACTAAAGTGTGTCAAAACACTGGTTCGCCCAGAGTTATGTCAAGGAGAGAGGACTAAAGTTGTTGAGATATACCATGTGGGAGAACAGCTATGCAGTGTGTAGATCGTTGTTTTGAAAATGTGAGGCTGTAATTGTATATTCTGTACATATCTATTGAGAATACAGTTATATTTTTATAGTAGTAGTTTACATAACCTGTGAAGAGGGCTGGTGAAAGGGTATCAGAGACACTCAGGATGATCAGCCATGATGTAAGTATTACCCCTAGACAAATAAGACCATTAAGTAAAAGCTACCCCACACTAGAACATGTAGTGAGAACCTTACTATCAAAGTAATAAGGGACAAACCAACGTAACAATCAAGAACTGCAAGAAGCCCCTATCACGAGCCTTTTCCATCCTATGGAGAGGGAGCATGGACACGGGGGTCGTCCCACAGTTACTAAAAACAACAGACATAGCCCCACTCCACAAAGGGGGCAGTAAAGCAACAGCAAAGAACTACAGACCAATAGCACTAACATCCCATATCATAAAAATCTTTGAAAGGGCCCTAAGAAGCAAGATCACCACGCATCTAGAAACCCATCAGTTACACAACCCAGGGCAACATGGGTTTTAGAACAGGTCGCTCCTGTCTGTCTCAACTATTGGACCACTACGACAACGTCCTAAATGCACTAGAAGACAAAAAGAATGCAGATGTAATATATACAGACTTTGCAAAAGCCTTCGACAAGTGTGACCATGGCGTAATAGCGCACAAAATGCGTGCTAAAGGAATAACAGGAAAAGTCGGTCGATGGATCTATAATTTCCTCACTAACAGAACACAGAGAGTAGTCGTCAACAGAGTAAAGTCCGAGGCAGCTACGGTGAAAAGCTCTGTTCCACAAGGCACAGTACTCGCTCCCATCTTGTTCCTCATCCTTATATCCGACATAGACAAGGATGTCAGCCACAGCACCGTGTCTTCCTTTGCAGATGACACCCGAATCTGCATGACAGTGTCTTCCATTGCAAACACTGCAAAGCTCCAGGCAGACATCAACCAAATCTTTCAATGGGCTGCAGAAAACAATATGAAGTTCAACGATGAGAAATTTCAATTACTCAGATATGGTAAACATGAGGAAATTAAATCTTCATCAGAGTACAAAACAAATTCTGGCCACAAAATAGAGCGAAACACCAACGTCAAAGACCTGGGAGTGATCATGTCGGAGGATCTCACCTTCAAGGACCATAACACTGTATCAATTGCATCTGCTAGAAAAATGACAGGATGGATAATGAGAACCTTCAAAACTAGGGAGGCCAAGCCCATGATGACACTCTTCAGGTCACTTGTTCTATCTAGGCTGGAATATTGCTGCACACTAACAGCACCTTTCAAGGCAGGTGAAATTGCCGACCTAGAAAATGTACAGAGAACTTTCACGGCGCGCATAACGGAGATAAAACACCTCAATTATTGGGAGCGCTTGAGGTTCCTAAACCTGTATTCCCTGGAACGCAGGAGGGAGAGATACATGATTATATACACCTGGAAAATCCTAGAGGGACTAGTACCGAACTTGCACACGAAAATCACCCACTACGAAAGCAAAAGACTTGGCAGACGATGCACCATCCCCCCAATGAAAAGCAGGGGTGTCACTAGCACGTTAAGAGACCATACAATAAGTGTCAGGGGCCCGAGACTGTTCAACTGCCTCCCAGCACACATAAGGGGGATTACCAACAGACCCCTGGCAGTCTTCAAGCTGGCACTGGACAAGCACCTAAAGTCAGTTCCGGATCAGCCGGGCTGTGGCTCGTATGTTGGTTTGCGTGCAGCCAGCAGCAACAGCCTGGTTGATCAGGCTCTGATCCACCAGGAGGCCTGGTCTCAGACCGGGCCGCGGGGGCGTTGACCCCCGGAACTCTCTCCAGGTAAACTCCAGGTAATAGTATTGTATGTCGAGACAACATACGTAACATGAACAAGCTGTCAGCATAGTTGCTGATCCCCTGTATATGAATATGTTATCTGAGTATCATAGTTAGTACCATCCATATGTATTACATAGTTGACCCCTTGCTAGGCTCAGTGACTAGCTTGCGTGATATCACGTGATGCCGTATGTGAGCGCTGCGCTCCCGGCCTCGTCCTCACTCCAACTGTAGGTCTACGAGAAGGCAACACAGGCAGTCTGGGCTCCCCTCTCACACTCTGCTAATATAAGTGTTACCATCCAACAAGTGTGTTTAACTCCAGCCATCACATCTACATGAACCCTCCCAACACTACTGTATCTGATTCTTTTGTTATCTGACCCAGCCTGAGCTGCTTTGTATATAGATTTTTTTTTATCAATGGATTTTAGGATACTATTTACAAGCCGTTTATTCTCTTTGCTGCGATAATGCCTGTTATAGAGATTTTAAATGTTTTGAAAAAATTTTTTTGACACATTCATCAATATCATGGCTGTCAGTTAGCTCTCTCTGCCGGTCAATGTCACCTAATGCTGAAAAAAGTTGTTTACTGATGACTATTGCTTTGTAACTGTTTTCCATACATCCAACTCAACAAGAGTTTTTCAACCTCCTTAATAATCTGTGGCCTCTGCTCTGATATCACTTTCATGGTTTTTGCGAGGTCAGCAGCTGTAATTTTTTCCCTCTGGCACAATATCATGCTAATGGTAGACTTTGATTTACCAAAAAGTTTTGCTATATCACCCATGCAGAGTATATCTTCTTCATACTTTCTAATGACTTCTTTTTTAAACTCAACAGTCCATTTTACAAATTCTTTTTTGTTTTTTTGTTTTTTTTTGCTTTCATCTTTTTATCCTTTTTTGGACCCATGATTGCTTATCTCACAATAAAAAAAAAATTGCACCTAAACTGCAAAATACACCTACCATCCGACTTACGACCTGCTCGACTTACGACCACTCGACTTACGACCATGTTTTTTATGCCAAATTTCTGGGAAATAAACAACTATTTGTGTTGTACACAGCATTTATCCTAAACATTACAGTATTAACAACATAAAAAGTAAAGTAAAACATGAAATCCCAAAATAAAACAATAAAGTTATTACAAAAATGTTTTGTTGATAATCAGTAGTAAAGTTGACTTACGACCATTTCGACTTACGACCGGTTTCTCGGAACCCAACTCGGTCGTAAGTCGGTTGGTAGGTGTAACATAAAGTTGACAAGATGCACAACAAAAGCTCAAGAGATGTTTACAACATGCGAGTTAGTGAACATGTGACCCAAGCCATTCACATTGACGATCGACAACTAAGAGAACGTAAGAAAACCAGGACATTCTTTTCTTGAATTCCTCTGTTCTGTTTATTACAATACATAGTACATTACTGTATAAACATTTAAAAACATACTAAAAATGCTATAAATGGTGCAAAGGTGACATTAAAACAATATCAAAGATGGTTGGCACAAATCCACTACCATTATGGTATGCTCCTTCCTTAGCAACGAATTTGTTTACCAATGCAGTCTTAAGAACGGAACTCCATCGTTATATGACGAGAGGCTGTACACAACTTTCCTCATAAAAATCTTAGTCCTGGTTTTGTCTCTGTAGATGCCTTCCTTTCCCATTACATTGTAAAATGTTCCAAACTTCAAAACATTCACAACTTAACCTGATTCTTTTCTCTCCTCCCTCTTCCCCTTTCCTTTTTCCCTCTTTCTTCTTTGGGTTTTCTGTCTTCTGCCTTGGGTGTCTGGTTCTTTTAATTCCTCCCCCTTGCTTCTGCTCCTACCCTTAGTGGGCCCCTAGCTCTCCTGCAGTTCTCCTCTTTCTTGGTCTTTAACTCCACTATTATTACTACTACTACCTATCTACTTCCTTACCTACTACATCTCTTGTCCCATTCCTGTCTGCTGGCCTATATATGCTGCCCCCTTCTCTCCTTTCTGTTAGTGTGAATTTGTAAATGGTCCAAGTTGGATCGAAATGTCTTTGTAAGCTTCTCTCTCCTATGTGCGGGTTATTGGTATGTTCCAGTCACGATATTGTGCCTTTTTGTTATTTATTAACTAATACCAAATTTCTAGCATACGAACTACAGTACCTGATTCGCTGGGCAGTGGTTCTTATGTCAGTTTGTGTTTGGCAAATAATATGTGGTGCTCTGCATCCAGAGTAGTTGTTTCTCCACGTGTTTGTGAGTAGGGGAGGGAGGAGTGGCAGAGTCCCCACCTCACCCACGCTCATCTCACACCACCATACACCACTACACTCTCACACCCTCTCTGCTGTTTTTCTATGAATGCAGTGTGAATTCTTGCCAGGGCTGTGTATCTGAGTGCCCAAGGTCACTCGAACCATGTGGATCACGAAGCCACATGTAGATAAGGCCACGTGGATCTACAAGCCACGTGGAGTGAGCCATGTGAGTTACCAAGCCAGATGTCCAAAGCCACATGGTGTTGTCTGCTGCCTGGCATCACCTTGCAATGTCACCTATGACGTCTGGCTGACATCACCTCGAGACATCACCGAGGATGTCTGCCCAATGTCACCTCATACCCTGTTATGTTATAGCTCAGCCACAGCGATGTCTGCTGTGTTGCAACATCTGTCCAGATGTGGGCTCAGATTGGTAGCCCTATGCCACTAAGTGTCAACACCATAGTGCCGCAAAATATGAACCCAATTGGGCATAAAAGTAACAGCCTGGTTGATCAGGCTCTGATCCACCATAAGCCCTGATCATGGAATAGGCCACAGGGGCGTTGATCCCCGAAACTCTCTCCGAGTAAGCAGAAGTAGTGTGCAGTAACATAAGTAGAGAGAAATTAAAGAATAGCGTTAAAAAAAAATAAAACCTCTCCTCACTTAATGATGGAGCTTCATTTCTAAGACCACATCAGTAAACAAATTCATCACTTAGTGAGGAATACACTATAATGGTAGCGGGTTTGTGTCAACCATCTTTGATATTGTTTTAATGTCACCTTTGCACCATTTAAAACATTTTTGGTATATTTTTAAATACTTATACAGTAGTGTACTGTATACTGTGATAAACAGAATAGAGAAAATCAACTCTAACATACATTAAGTACGTATATTGGTAAGAGAGCCTGTCGTAAATCCAAGTCATCGGTAAATGAGTACGTCGCTAAGCGAGGAGAGGATGTAATGGGATGTCTGCTCATGTTAAAGCCATTCTTTATATTAACAAGTTTAGAAAGACAGCTAAAAGAAATTTAATGAATAAAGAATATGAATAGGAGGAAAATTATTCTTATATTGTTATATGGTAAGCAATATAATCTTCATCTAATATATTCAAATGAACTGTTTTTCACTGTTACAATTAATTAAGACTGCATCAAATATCTAGGGATGCCTAACCCATGATGATTCTCTTCAAATAGCTTGTTTTCTCTCTCTAGGTTGGAATATGGCTGTAATCTAATGGCCCCTTTCAAGGCAGATGAAACTGTATTCCTGGAGAATATACAGAGAACTTTCATGACACATATAAGTATGCTAGAGCACCTGAATTACTGGGAACAGTTAAGTCAAAAACAGGGTGAAGATGCCTTCTGTACTCTCCGTCAACGTCAACGTGCTCTCTCTGCGTCTCTTCCACAAGATCTCTGTAACCTTCTCTCTACAATTGCTTTTGACACTGCTCACCTGAATTCACAAGTTCATTCTTCTAAACTACAGAATAAACTCCGTCTCATCTCAGAAAGCCCTTGATCTAAATTCTCCTTACCAACTATGTTACTAACCTGTCTTCTGTTACACTCTCTCAATATGAGCTTGAACTTCTTGGTTTTGGTTTTTCCTTTGCCACTTCACCTACCCCTCGTGCTGCTATTGCCCTAAGTAGCTCTTTTGATTCTTTTCGTCAGTCTTGCTCCCATAATCTTCCTGACTTGTCCACTTTTTGTGGCGTTCTCCTTCCTGATCTTGATAGTCTGTTTTCTAAGAACCACCACCTTCCGTGCCATTACCAACTTGCCCTTTCTTCTCTTAAATCTAACACTAACATTGTCATACTATCTTCTGACAAAGGTAATTCGGTAGTTATCCTTGATTGCAAGGATTACCTCCTTAACCCTTTCAGGGTCGACAGGCCCTCTCAGAGACTTGTTCTCAGGGTCACCTAAATTTCAAAAAAAAAAAAAATATATATATATATTTTCTTGTGAAAATATAGAGAATCTTTTCCCGATCATAATGACATCAAAAGTATGAAATTTGATGGAAAACTTACGGAATTATGCTCTCGCAAAGTTAGCGGTCTCGACAATGTTCATGCATCGGCGATTTTGCCCACTTTGAGCCCTATTTTTGGCCAATTCCACTTTACTAGTCGACAAAAATCATGAATATGTCGCTAGAACTCCATTTTTTCTATCGAATGAGTGCAAGAAACCACCCATTTACCGATTTTAACTATCCAATACAGTGGTCAGAATTTAGCAATTTTGCCAATTTCACACAAATTTCAAAAGATGCCAATTTCCAAATAGGGTCCAGAATAAACAAGAAAGACATTCCTGGCACTAAAATGACATTCCTCTGTTCATTAGTCACGTCCCAATGCCCCTCTTACATTCATTTGCTTTCCACTTTGAATTTTTTATTCTCACAAAAAAATAGAAGATTTACTGTTATGCAGACTACTACATTAGTGTAAAAAATAGTATAAATAATATCGGTGCATTTGTGAAAGAATATTAGACTCACCAGTTGATGTGTATTGGACACTTAGCATGATTTGTTTACTTTTGAAATTTGGTAAAAATCGAACATTTCTGCTACTTTGAGCTCAATTTCAAGGTACTTTTCATTGTAAAATCAGTCAAAATCATCTTAATTTCTGTAACATGTTTTCCATTCTATAGAATGAGACCAGGAAAACTAGAATACAACAATAAATACCATACGAAAATACAGTGCAAAGTCGCTGTTTTAATCCAAAAACACAAAGTTTTTTTTTCCTCATTACGCACTGTGTGCTGCAGGATTTTTTTTATACTGCACACACTGACCACATAGACCCATTCTTTCATATGTAGGCCTACCAGCTTTCTCTCACTAGATTTGAGGGCGCTAGAATTTAGGCATACTAGTACGTCAAAAACCCTGGTGCGTAAGCCATACTAGTACGGCCGAAACCCTGAAAGGGTTAAAGCTGATGTCTTGCTCTCTGACTCACGTACCTACACTCCTCTCATTTCCAACCCTCTTGATTCCATCAAGAGAACTTTCAACAAGAAACTAAGGACTCTCTCCAACCTTTGTCCCCCTGACTTTGACCTTGTTCAACGTTTTCATGTCAACTTCCCCTCTCTGCCCTATTTCTATGGTCTTCCCAAAAATCATCAACCTGATATTCCTCTACGTCCCATCATATCCTCTAGAGGTTCTGCCTCTTATTCTCTTGCTTCTTGGCTGGCCAAAACCCTCACTCTCTTTCTTGGTACTTTTTCTCCTGCCCACCTCCGTCACTCTCAAGACTTCATTGAATGGGTTCGCTCTCTCACGACCTGTAAGATGCTTAGTCTTGACGTTGAGGCCCTCTTCACCAATGTTCCTCTTGATGATGTCCTTGATTTTCTTAAAGAGAAGGTCCATGAAGGGTTTCTTCATTTCACTATACCTATTGATGTCTTTCTTGATCTTATCCGCCTCTGTGTGGACTCTAATTCCTTTTTCTTCCAACGGAAATATTATTCTCAAACATTCAGTGTCACTATGGGCTCTCCTCTCTCTCCTGTCCTTGCTAATCTTTACATGGAATACTTCAAGACTGTTCTTCTTCCTACCATCGATGTGCACCCTTCACTCTGGCTCCGCTATGTAGATGACATCTTTGCTCTGTGGCCTCATGACTCTAGTCTCTTCCAACCATTTCTTGATGCTCTTAACAACCTTGCCTCTTCCATTAAGTTTCAAGCTGAATGGGAATCTAATTCCTTGCTTCCTTTCCTTGATGTCCATGTCCATCACTCAGATACAGGTTGTGCCTTTTCCGTTTACTGTAAGCCTATGCACAGCGGCATGTACATTCACTACTCTTCTTATCATGCTTCCTCTGTCAAGAAAAGTGTTCTTATCACTCTCTTTCTCTGTGCTCTCCACATTTATGATCCTCAGTTTCTTCAATCAAAAATTTCCACTCTTCATAATTCATTTTCCCGTCTTGGCTACCCTTCCCATTTCATAGAAACTGCCTTCTCAAGGGCGAAACTTAATTTCTTCTCTCCCTAACTCTCTACTCCTAGGAACTCTTCTGTCCTCTGCCTTTCCTACACTTCCGGTCTTTCTAATCTCAACAACTCTCTCCGTTCCTTAGACATCAAACTTACTTTCCGCCAAACTAACACTCTTCGCACTAATCTCATTTATACCTTTCCTCCCCCAATAGATGCTTCTGGTGTCTACTCTATTTTTTGTTCCTTTTGAACTCTTCAGTACTTTGGAGAAACTGGTTGATTTCTTTCTGACAGACTTAGGGAGCACAAAAGTAGTGTTAGGCTTGCCGACACTAACAATGCTCTTTTCTGTCTCATCAGAGATCACAGTCATCCTATTGACTGGTCTTCTGCTAAAACTGTCTTCCCTACTTCCAACTTTAACAGTCGCCGTCTGGTTGACTCCTCCCTTATACACAACTTTCCTTGTATGAATCTTAGTCCTGGCTTCATCTCTGTAAGATGCCTTCCTTTCCCACTACATTGTAAAATGCTCCAAACTTCAGAACACCTGTGACTTAACCAGATTTCTCTTTATTCTTCTCCCTCTTTCCCTTTCCTCTTTCCTTTTTCTCCTTTGGGATGTCTTTCTTCAGCCTTGGGTATCTGTTCCTTCATTATTTTATTTTCCCCCTCCCCTCTGTGTTCTTGCTCTTACCCTCTATGGGTCCCTAGCTCCCTTGCAGTGCTCCTCTTTCTTAGTATTTGATTGGCTCCTCCTCCACATACTACCTTCTACCTCCACTACTACCACTACCACCTCCTGCCTATACATACTCCCTCCTTCTCTTCTTTTCGTTAGTGTGACTTTGTAAATGGTCCAAGTCGGACCGAAACGTCGTCGTAAGCTCCTCTCTTCTATGTTTGGGTTATTTGTGTATCATTCCAGTCATGGTATTGTGCCTTTTTTGTTATTTAGGAGAGGGGAGTTGTTAAATGGAGAATTAGAGGTATTGGGAAGGTGGAGGGAATATCTTGACGAACTGTGAAATGTTGATCAAGATAGGGAAGCTGTGATTTCGTGTATAGGGCAAGGAGGAATAACATCTTTTAGGAGTGAGGAAGAACCAGTTGTGAGTGTGGGGGAAGTGCATGGGGCAGTGGGTAAATCAGCCGAGATTGATGAGATAAAGATAGAAATGTTAAAAGCGGGTAGGGATACAGTTATGGAGTGGTTGATGCTTTTATTTAATAAACGTATGGAAGAGGGTAACATACCTAGGGATTGGCAGAAAGCATGCTTAGTTCCTTTGTATAAACCATCCATGCTGTAGTTTGTATGTCAGTTTACGTGTGGCCAGCAGTAGCACCCTGGTTGATCAGACCTTGATCCACCACAAGGCCTGGTCTCGGACTGGGTCATGAGGGCGTTGACCCCCGTGTCAGCATAGCTAATAAATATGTTTATGTAGCACATCTTAGTATCGCAGTTAGTACCATATGCAGTACCATCATTTAGCATGAGTTTATTTGGCACGATTTGGGTATAGTGCGATTGAAGAATTGCAGCACAATTTTATGTAACACATCCTAAGACCAATTTAACACGGTTCAGTTTGCGGGAAGGAAAAAAAAACTTCCCTTTTCCTCAAGCGGCTGCCTTGTTGTGGATCAGCGGGAGAGACCTCCTGCCATCCCCAGCCTCCCCCCAGCACCATCCCAGCATTCAAACTTCATACGTGTCCAGTCCAACTTCTCTGCTACAAGCTTGTGATTGTGAATTGTATTTCGATCTTTTAATTGCTATATCTTGTATCTGCCAAGCAATCATGACACCCAATAGGTATACCAGTGTTCCTCAAAGTGGCAAGAAAAGGTGTAAGCATTTAAGTCTTAGAATTAATGAAGGAAACAAAGATAGACAAGACATCCTGTGGCCATAATGAAGTGTTACTTTGTACACATAAAAAAGAGGTAAATGTAAGTTTGTGTGACTGGCTGACTTACTGAATGACTGAGTGACTTGATTGACTTAATGATTTGGCAGGCTTATTGAATGACTTGACTGACTTACTGAATGACTTACTGAATGACTTGATTGACTTACTGAATGATTTTACTGACTTACTGAATGACTTGACTGACTTACTGAATGACTTGACTGACTTACTGAGCGATTTGACTGGCTTACTGAATGACTTGACTGACTTAATGAATGACTTGATTGACTTACTAAATGACTTAATGAAGACTTGCCCAACTTACTGAACGACTTGACTGACTTCCTGAATGACTTGACTAATTTACTGAACGACTTGACTAACTTACTGAATGACTTGATTAACTTACTGAATCACTTGCCTGACTTACTGAACGACTTGACTAACTTACTGAAAGACTTGACTGATTTACTGAATGACTTGACTAACTTACTGAATCACTTGACTGACTTATTGAATGACTTGACTGATTTATTGAACGACTTGACTTACTGAATGACCTAACTGACTGAATCACCTGACTGACTTACTGAATGACTTGACTGACTGAATCACTTGTCTGACTTACTGGATAACTTGACTTACTGAACAACTTGACTGACTTACTGAATCACTTGACTTACTGAATGACTTGACTGACTTACTGAATCACTTGACTGACTTATTGAATGACTTGACTGATTTATTGAACGACTTGACTTACTGAATGACCTAACTGACTGAATCACCTGACTGACTTACTGAATGACTTGACTGACTGAATCACTTGTCTGACTTACTGGATAACTTGAGTTACTGAACAACTTGACTGACTTACTGAATCACTTGACTTACTGAATGACTTGACTGACTTACTGAATCACTTGACTGACTTCCTGAATGACTTGACTAATTTACTGAACGACTTGACTAACTTACTGAATGACTTGATTAACTTACTGAATCACTTGCCTGACTTACTGAACGACTTGACTAACTTACTGAATGACTTGACTAACTTACTGAATCACTTGACTGACTTATTGAATGACTTGACTGATTTATTGAACGACTTGACTTACTGAATCATCTGACTGACTTACTGAATCACTTGACTGACTTACTGAATCACCTGACTGACTTACTGAATCACTTGACTGACTTACTGAATCACCTGACTGACTTACTGAATCACTTGACTGACTTACTGAATGACTTGACTGAATGACTTAGACACTCCAGTACAACCATCAACTTCAGTACCAGAACCTCTACCATCCACCTCAGCCCAGTAGGACCACAACATAACTCTCCACTCTCTTCACAATCATCCACAAACACCAGCACCCACAAGTTAAGGAAAAAAAATACTATTATTTCTGTTACATTTGTGGTCTTAACCCTTTGAGGGTTTTCGTCGTACTAGTACGTTTTACGCGTAGGGGTTTTTGACGTACTAGTACGCATAAATTCTAGCGGCCTCAAATCTCGCGCGAAAAGGCTGGTAGGCCTAGGTGTGAGAGAATGGGTCTGCGTGGTCGGTGTGCGCGGTAGAAAAAAAATCTGGGACCCAGTGGTGCATTGTGGGAATGCCCTCTTAGTAAACAATGTCCACCATGCCTCGCGGTAAGAAGCTCCTCACTCCTCGGCGAATTGGGACACTTTTGTTCCCCAGTGACAGTTCTAATAGTGATGGAAGTGCCAGTGAAGATGAGTTTCGTGGTTTTAGTGAGGTTTTGACCGAAACTAATGACCATAATATCGGTAATAGTGAAGAAAACCCAGACGACCCTCAGCCTTCCACCTCTGGTGCTGGGCCCTCGTGTTCACGTTCAGTTGTTCCAGAACCCAAGAGGAAACTTCTATTTTCCCAAATCCCAGACTCAGATGAGAGCATGGGTGATGATAGTGATAGTGAATATGAACTACAAGCTCTTCAAACTAGTTCCAGTAGTGATAGTGAAGTGCAATATTCCCCAGTGAAGCGTCAGTATATACGACGATATATGCGCTCTGGAAGTGTGCCATATGCTATTCCAAGGGGAAGGAGTGTATCTCGGAGTACATCCCGTGGCTGTACAACAGGAATAGTCAGTGAAAATGACGAAGATACTGTTGCAATTGGGATGGAAAATGTGTGTGGTGGTAGTGGTGCCGGCGGTGAGGCACCAGCAGTGGGCCATGCTGCCACCCACGCTGCCACCCACGCCGCTGCCTCAGCTGATCTAGAACAAAGGCCACCATCCCCCACTCCCCCACCACCCACCACACCAGCCTCCACAACCACAACCTCCACAACCACAACCACCTGTCATTGTCCAGTACCCACCAGCAGACCGCACCTGGGATTGGCAGGAAGCTGTCAATTTTGTTCCAAATCCCCACCAGTTTGATGGCAGCCAAAGTGGAATACGGCCATCTTGTGCACTTGGGAACAATGCCACTGAACTGGAATGTTTCGAGTTATTCTTTGACGAACCACTGATGAAAAGTATTGTCATGGAAAGCAACACATACTACGAGTACACCATGGCAAACACATTACTTTCACCAAAATCACGTCTACACCAGTGGAAGGAGGCAACTGTGGCTGAGATGTATCTTTTCTTTGCCACAATAATGCTTATGCCACATGTGTATAAGCACAAAGTGAAATCATACTGGTCAACAGACCCCCTGATTGCAACACCAGGTTTCAGTGATATAATGCCAGTGAATCGATTTGTGCTAATGTTACGTATGCTTCACTTCTCAGATAAAACCAGGCCTGACAGAACTGACAGGTTATATAAGATTAGGAATGTGTTTGTGTATCTGAAACAGAAATTCAGTACGCATCTTTATCCCTTCAGGAAGCTTGTAATTGACGAGTCTTTGATTCTGTTCAAAGGAAGACTCTCTTTCAAGCAGTACATACCAAGCAAGAGGAAACGCTTTGGTATAAAGTTGTTTGTGCTTTGTGATTGTTACAGTGGTCTGGTATTGGATATTATTGTGTACACTGGAAGTTATACATTGCAAAATACCAGGAAGTTATTGGGCATCTCAGGTGATGTGGTTCGAGCAATGATAGAACCATACCTTGGTAAGGGGCATATATTATATACAGATAACTGGTACACCAGCCCCTCACTCAGTGATTTTTTGCGAGTGAACATGACAGATGTGTGTGGCACAGTGCGTGCAAATCAAAAACATATGCCCAGGTTTGACGCTGGCACTCGTAGAGGTGAGGTGCAGGCGTTTGCTGCCAATGACATCATGGCATTTCGGTGGCATGACAAACGAGATGTCACACTGTTGTCATCAATTCACCCTAATGAAATGGCAAACAGTGGCAGGCAGCATAGAGAGAGAAATGAACCCATTCTAAAACCTGCAGCTGTGATTGATTACACCTTCAACATGTGTTCAGTGGACAAATGTGACATGCAGATTGGGTTTGCTGATTGTGTTCGCAAGAGTTATAAGTGGTACATCAAACTGTTTTTCCATCTTCTGGACATTTCCATGCTCAATGCTTATAATATGTATAAGATGAGCACCAGAAACAAATCACAGTACGGCGAATTCTGTTTGTCTGTCATCAGACAAATAGTATTCAAGTACCAAGGAACAGCACCTGCAATTGACCGCCCACCAAATTATCAACAACTACCTGCTCGTCTGAAGCATGGTGATCACTTCCTGGTAAAACTGCCTGCTACTGCTTTGAAGAAAAAGGCTCAGAAGAGGTGTTACGTCTGTGCACATACAAGAAAACGCCCACGACAATGCAGAGACACTCGTTTTATGTGTGAGGAGTGCAAAACTCCACTGTGCATGACACCATGTTTCAAAGAGTTCCACAGGCTGTAGAACTTCTAGAAACATTCCCTGTGACTGTATATGTGTATATAAAATATAGAAAAATAGTAATAAACAACATTTCATATCGTTTGTTTGTGTAAATATTTTCTGTAAACAAAATAATGACAACAGTGTTTACGCCCTTATTGTGTAGTATTGAAAAAGAAATAACTTACAAAATACTGATCATGTTGGCCTAAGAGGCCATAAAAGTTACTCAGAAAAAGAAAAATTGAAAAATAATTGAAAATAGTACATAAAAAAGTAAATAAAAAAATACCGGGTGATGGCAGTCGGCGATGTTACCATATGTTGTTCAATTTTGGCAAATTTCACACCTCCATATCTCGGTAAGTATTGACGTTAAAATTTTTTTGTTTAGCCTATAATGTTTAGAAAAAAATACTCTATTTTTTCATAAGAAAAAATAATTTTTTTTTTTTGAAATTTGGCCGACCCTGAGAACGAGTTTCGGAGAGGGCCTGTCGACCCTCAAAGGGTTAAGCAGTAAAAACAACATAATACATCACAACAATGAACTACAATTACATATTCACTTTTATTTTGATAAGATGTGGAGGCCTAAAAAAAAGTTGTTTGGCTTTTTTGGGGCTCTCAGGAACATAACTCTATTCTTCCCACAAGTTCTTCAGTTCATCTGACATGGTTTTACCTAGCATGGTGCTTTCAGGAACGTAACTACCATGTTAACCTTTTCAGGGTCCAAGGCCAAAATCTGAAGGGGTGCCCAGTGTCCAAGAAATTTTGAAAAAAAAAAAATTATTTTTTCTTACAGAATTAAAGAAAATATTTTTGTGAAGGTAATAAAACAAGAAAAAAAAAAATTCTGATCAGTACTTACTGAGATACAGCGGCAGGAAGTTGACCCAAAATGACCTGGTGGCAGCAACATCAGTGACGTCCGCAAAATCACATTTTTTTATTTAACGTTTTTTATCCTTTTTTCTTTTCTTTTTTAATTTTTTTCTTTTTCTAATAGCATTTGTGGCCTGCACAAACCATGCATTGTAATCCTTATAGAGAGTAAACTTTGATTTGATTTGATTTATCATTATATTGCTTACAAAACTTGTTTACAAGTTTATTGCAAAAAAAATTATGAAAATATTAGTGCGGTTTTTGTGTTGAATACAACGGTACCATATAGTACCATATGATATAATGGTGAAATACAGTGCAATGGCACCATATAGTACAATTGTACCATATGGTACAATGGTACCATATAGTACAATATGGTACAATGGAATGATACAATGGTACCATATGGTAGAATATGATACAATGGCACCATTTGGTACAATGGTACCATATGGTACAATGGTACCATATGATACAATGGTACCATATGATACAATGGTACCATATGGTGCAATGGTACCTTATGGTACCATATGGTGCAATGGTACCATAAAGTACCATATGGTGCAATGGTACCATATGGTACATTGTACCTTACAGTACAATGATACTATATGGTTCATTGTACCCTATGGCACTATATGGTACTGTTGTATTCAACACAATAAACACACTTACATTTTCATCATAATTTTGCTTACAATAATTGTTTACAACAAAAATATGCAAAAATGTTGTATATTAGTAATGTTCTATTATATATTTACAAATGTACAGGAACTTGACATGTTACTTGAGGTGGATGACAAAGCGTTTTGTCTTGGAAACTGCTGAGTCAGTAGCTAGCTTGTGTCACCACTCACTCAGTCTTGGCTGGTGTCTCGTGCCACCAACACCTATTGACCATATGGTACATGGTATCATATGTCACAGGGTGCCACATGGTACATTGTACTATATGGTACAGGGTACCATACAGTACAGGACACTATATGGTACAGATACAAGGATCCCTATGGAAGTAAGTCACCCTGACTTTTTTTGGGGTTATCCTAGGATTTTAAACATATGCTGCTATGTATGACAATCCATGTAATTGTATTTCTGTACACCTGAAAAAAACTTACTCAAGTGCATGTGGCATCGTAAGTAAGTTTATTTAGGTATACACAAATAAAGTTACATAGAATATCATACTTAGCAGCATATGTTTGGAGAACCTAGGATAACCCAAAAAAGTCAGACTTATTTGCATTAGAGCCCCTGTACCCTGTACTATATGGTACAATGTGCCATATGGTATAATGTACCATATGGTATATTGTACCATATAGTATAATGTACCATATGGTATAATGTACCATATGGTATAATGTACCATATGGTACATTGTACCATATACCATTGTATGACATGGCACCAATGTACCATATGGTACCACTGTACCATATGGTACAATGGTACCATATGGTTCAAAACCATAGAATTCCTCTTCAGCTCCACTTCCATCAGTCTTAGAACTGTAAGTTGTGAAGAGGAGAGTAAGAATTCACCCGGAGAGTGAGTGGGGAGTGAGAGCTTCCTTGCCGCCAGGCATGATGGACAAAGCTAATTTGGCAGTGTTCCCACAATGCCATGCAGGTGTCCAGATTTTTTCTATAGTGTGCACACTGACCACCCAGCCTACCAGCCTTCTCGCGCTAAATTTGACGCCGCTAGAATTTTGGCATAGATCTACGGTTTGGACCCTCAATATAAAGCCATAGATCTACGGCACGGACCCTGAAAGGGTTAAACAATGGTCTACTCTATATATTTTATATACATGATCCCTTGCTAGGCCTAGGGGCTACCATGTGACATCATGTGGTGCCATATGTGAGTGTCACTCACCATGCCCCTCTCTTAGTTCCCACATAGACCCACAGGCAAGAACAAAGTTAGGCTGGGCTTCCCCTCATGACTCTGCAAAATACAAGTGTTACCATCCATACCCAAGTGTATTTCTACACCACCTTTATCTCCTAGAACCCCCACATTACATCCGGAACCCTCTCTGGGTAAACTCCAGGTAATTAAGGCAAAGGGGACAAAATGAGAATTTAAAAATTATAGGGGAATAAGTCTGTTGAGTATACCTGGTACAGCGTACGGTAGAGTTATTATTGAAAGAATTAAGGCTAAGACTGAGAGCAGGATAGCAGATGAACAAGGAGGCTTTAGGAAGGGTAGCGGATGTTTCGACCAAGTATCTGCAGTGAAACATATACAGTGGACCCCCAAGTTTCGTCGGCATTGACTTTCGTGAAATCCAACTTTCGGCAAGTTTTTTCGGCAAAATTTAGCCTCGTGGGTCATGATTGGATGCATCATTCAGCGACCATCCGGTACCCGTCTGCCCGTCACCGCGCATACAAAGCCAGTCTCCTGCACCATTCACACTCAGTGTGCCATTGTTTACCAGCACGTGACCATCACCCCACAGGTTCATACAATACATTCCATAATAATCTATTGTTTTCTGTGCTTGCAACTGCTAAATAAGTCACCATGGGCCCAATGAAAGCTAGTGCAAGCCCTTTGGTAAAGAAAGTGTGGCACACGATCTAATTCAAGAAGGAAATCATTGAAAAATATGAGAGCGGAGTGCGTGTTACAGAACTTGCCTGGATGTGTGGCAAACCCCATTCAACCATCACTTCGATCATGGCGAAGGGAAAGGAAATAAAGTGTGCTGTTGTTGCAAAAGGGGTAGATATGCTGACAAAAAAGAGATCGCAAATCCTCGAAGAATTGGAAAGGCTATTGTTGGTGTGGATTACCCAAAAACAGTTAGCAGGAGATAGTATTATGCAGTCGATAATATGTGAAAAGGCAAGGCAGTTGCATGACGATCTCGTAAAGAAAATGCCTGCAACAAGTGGTGATGCTTGTGATTTTAAGGCTAGCAAAGGTTGGTTTGAGAAATTTAAGAAGCGTAGTGGCATTCACAGTGTGTTAAGGCATGGTGAAGCTGCCAGTTCTGACAAAAAAACAGCTGAGAAGTTTGTACAGGAGTTTAAGGAGTGCGTAGACACTGGAGAATTCAAACCCCAACAAGGGTTTGATTGTGACGAAATAGGCCTCTTTTGGAAGAAAATGCCAAAGAGGACCTATGTCACGCAGGAGGAAACAGTACTCCCAGGACACAAGCCTATGAAGGATAGGCTTACTCTCATGTTTTGTAGTAATACTAGTGGGGATTGCAAAGTGAAGTCTTTACTGGAGTATCACTCTGAAAATCCCAGAGTGTTCAAGAAAAACAGTGTCGCCAAGAGTAATTTGTGTGAGGTGGAAGGCTAACAATAAGGCATGGGTCACAAGGGGAATTTTCCTAGACTGGTTTAATGAAGTGTTTGGCCCCAGTGTGAAGAAATTCATCCTGGAAAATAAATTGCCACTCAAGTGCCTCCTGGTAATGGACAATACTCCTGCTCATCCTCCAGACTTGGAAGAACAAATAGTGGAGTTGTTTAGTTTCATCATGGTGAAGTTCTTGCTCCCTAATACAACTCCTCTCATCCAGCCCATGGACCAGCAGGTCATTTCAAACTTCAAAAAACTGTATACCAAAGCAGTGTTTCAAAAGTGCTTTAAAGTGACCTCAGACACTGAATTGACCCTAAGAGAGTTCTGGAAAGATCACTTCAATATCCTCACTTGCATAAACCTTATAGGTAAAGCTTGGAAAGGAGTGACTTGCAGAACTTTGAATTCTGCTTGGAGAAGATTGTGGCCAGAATGTATACAAGAGAGGGATTTTGAAGGGTTTGGGACTGACCCTCAGGAGCCTATACCAGTTGTGGAATCTATTGTGGCATTTGGGAAGTCCCTGGGGTTGGAGGTGAGTGGCGAGGATGTGGAAGAGTTGGTGGAGGACCACAGGGAAGAGCTAATCACTGAAGAGCTGCAAGAGCTTCATCTGCAACAGCAAGAGATCACAGCTCAGAAAATTGCTGCAGAGGAGGAGGAAGAGAGATGGAGGAAGGTGCCTTCTTCAAAGATTAAGGACATTTGTGCAAAGTGGACTGAAGTGCAAACATTTATGGATGAACTTCACCCTAACAAAGCTGTTGCAGGCCGTATTGGCAACATGTACAATGACAGTGTTGTGTCCCACTTCAGACAAATATTAAAGAAACACCAGAAATAGAGCTCTCTGGACAGATATTTTGTGTGACAGGGGTCCAGTGACTCTCAAGTTGTTCCCAGTGTCTTTAACCCTTTCAGGGTTTCGGCAGTACTAGTACAGCTTACGAGCCAGGGTTTTTGACGTACTAGTAAACCTAAATTCTAGCGCCCTCAAATCTAGTGAGAGAAAGCTGGTAAGCCTTGTGAGGGAAAAGCTCAATAGATAGGAGTAGCGATATAGTAACGATAGTTTCATTGCCAGCTACTAGTTAAGGTAGGGTAAGTCAAGCTCCCGTTTTTCCCGCCTTTTTTCCCCCTCCCTGAAAGTGATAGTTTGACTGCCGGCTGCTTGTTAAGGTAGGGTCAGTCTAGCTCCCGCTATCCCTTCCCCTCCCTCTTCCCCCCCCCAAAAGGTGACATGTGGGGCTCTGGTCAAACAGTAAATCACTCGACTCACAGCTCCCAACACTACTGTAAGTACATGCCTGCCTTGTATTCTAGTGGATTTATTGGTTAAAAGCTTCACTTTTGACCAATAATAAACTTAGTCCTTTCAGTCTTGCTCTAGGTTGACTGTTGTAATAATCACCACGTCTTTTGAGTATTGTACTTGCCATGGAGAGTGATTATTTAAGCAGTGGGTAACCTGTCTATCTTTTCAGCTTGGATGACAGTGAGGGTCACCTGTCAATCAACGAGAAGAACAGGAGACGGACTAACGTCCTGGAGACGTCCCATTTTGGATTTAATTACCTGAGCACCTGTATGAAATTGCAGGACGTAACCCCACATCATTGCAGTGGTAAAGAACCTGCTTTCCTGTCATCGGGATACTACTCAAGGCTCTATCTACTGTGAAGAACTAGCCAGTGGGTCGTAACCAACACCTGCAACCCCCCCCCATCATCAGCAACGGCTACAATTTCAACAACACAGTGTCACTAACACCAGACACCCCTATACATATTAGCGTTGAATTCAGTTATCATTTATATTTTTCATTTTTCATTTTCTTTAATGTAGGATTAATATTTCATATTTAAGTGTTTTATATTTTATATTTTCTATATAATAAAGTGTTTATGTTTGTCTGTTATTATTTCTTTTTCTATTCACTAATTTTCCTGAGGAGGAGCCAGCCTTGGTAATACTGTCTGAAGTTGTTACAGGGCTGAGTAAGCCTTCACAAGTGGCGACCTTGCCAGGATCAACTCTACTGAATCAAGATTCAACTCCATCTCGAATCTACCATTGGAACTTCAACGCCGCATACCACAGACGGTTACCACCAGCCATGAGTAATCATTCTCTATGGTAGGACTACGGTGCAGGTATTTAAAAGATTTGGTGATTGTTATAGTCTCAATTTATTGTAAGTCAAGTCAGGCAGGATATAATAGTTAATTCTGCCACCATTCTTGTGAGCTTGAAACATCTTGGAGGATTAGACTCTAGGGACCCGAGATTTTCCAGTGACAACTTGTTTCATTGAGCTCTTTATTATATCAAGGGAACTGTCATAGGACACTCTTGATTTGTTGGTGAGAAGATTGGATGGTCAAGTGACCCCATTCTACTTACTGTTTGCTCGGAGCTGGCATAGAACCCTTCGTTTTAATTAATACATATAGTTTAATTGAAGCAGGGATCGAGCCCTCTGGTTTATTTACAGTTTGAGCGGAGCAGGAATTGAACCCTCCATTTTCTTTAATACCCGTTTCATTTCCCCTGATAGTTTAAGTTATTCTTGCAAGTATGGATGAATACCAGTTTTGGATGAATGCTGGAAGTAAGTTAGGAATAACAGGGAAAAATTTAGAATCTTTCATTAGTGCTAAGATCCAGGAAAGACTTGAAAGAGAGAGAATTGAGAGAGAAGAAAGACAGAAAGGGAAAGAGAAGAGAAAAAGGAGAGAGAGAGAATCGAAAGAGAAGAGAAAAAGGAGAGAGAATCGAAAGAGAAGACAAAAAGGAGCGTGATAAACTTGATCGTGAGGAAAGAGCAAGAGTACGTGAGGAACAAGCTAAGATACGTGAGGAACAGGTTAAATTAAGGGAACTTGAGGAAAGAGCAAAGGACAGAGAATATGAGTTAAGGGAGAGAGAAAAGGATCGCGAGCTCGAACAAACTCACCTTGAATTAGAGAATAAGAAGTTAACTTTCTCACAACAGCAATTAGATGAAGGAGTAATGGAACAACGTGCAGCTAGTGCACATATTCCAACACCTAATTTACCTCCCTTCACAGAGGGGGAAGACATAACTTCTTACATTATCAGGTTTGAAAATACCGCTACCCTCTGTGAATGGCCTGCTGACACCTTGGCTACCAGGTTAGGAATGTTATTTTCTGGTACCACTTTGAATATCTATGCAACTTTGTCGCAGGATATTATATGTAATTATAACCTACTGAAGAAGGCGATCCTTAAAGCATATCAAAAAACCACAAATTCTTACAGGAAAGATTTCAGGTATGCCACCTTACAGCCTGGTCAGAACTTTCAGCAGCTACAGGTAACACTCTTTCGTTTGTTCGACTTTTGGATAGAGAGTTCAGGAATTGATCACAGTTACGAATCTCTTCGAGACTTCATGGTTGCTGACCAGTTCCTGACAGCTCTTCCCCACCAGATACGAACATTCATCAGAGAACGTAACCTGATTAAAGCTGAGGAAGTTGCTGAGGCTGCTGACCTGTATGCTGAGGCTCACAATTCCTATAAAGACCTAAAGGGATCGAACCCTAAGGGCAAGGGTTCATCAGACCTTAAGAAATCAAAGCCTCTAGTGGAAAGTAAAATTACTTCTTTTATTCCTGTTTGTCATTTGTGTGGTGTTAAGGGACATAAACGTCCAGACTGTCCTTCTAAGAAGGTCCAAAAAGTTGGAAGATGTTTTAAAGACTGTAATGACCAAGCACCCTTCTGGACTTAGTGTATCTACCATTTTACGAGACACTGGATGCACATGTATAGTCATTTCTGATAAGCTGTTCCCTAACCTTAAAGAAACTCATTCCTCTGCTATACTTTCAGACTACTTGGGCCGTACGGACACTTTTCCTACCATCCGTTGTTACATTAGGTCTAAATGGTTGACAGGTTGGTCTGAAGCTGTACTAGCTCCCATCACTTCTTGCTCCGTACTAAGAGGTAATGTAAAAGGTGCCATTCTTCCTTCTGAGGTTGACCTTTCATCACCAAAGATGGATATAAGTGTTTCAGATCCTCTTCCTGTAGAGTCGGACTAGCCCCTCGAAAGTTCAGATGAGACAATGTCTCGTGAGATTCATGTGGGATTAAAAACCAGTGATGCTACTCTCGAAAGCGAGGTAGTAGGATCACCGGTTCACTTGTTAGATGAAAGTGAAGATATCACCTCCGATACCATAAATGTCTTGACTAGGGCTCAGACCAAAGCCCATGCTTCCCCTACTGTCCATCCTTTGATTTTCCCTGACTTTAAGCCTTTAGACATATCGAAGGACTCCTTTGTCAATTTACAACGTAATTGCCCTTCTCTTCAGAATTGCCATAATGCCGCTAAACAAAATCAAGTTATCCAAAGGAAAAACTTTTCATATAAATTTGAATATATAAAAGGTATCTTGCACAAGTCAGTATTCAAATTAAATTCAGATGAGATAGACTATTCCATCTTAGTTGTTCCAAGTCAATGCAGAGAGACTGTTCTTAAAATGGCTCATGACCTGCCAGTGGCCGGACATTTCTCGCATCGTAAAACTTTAAATAAAATTAGGGAAACCTATTTTTGGCCTAAAATGTCCTCAGATGTCACTACTTATTGTAGATCGTGTAAAGTTTGCCAACTGTCATCCTCCCGAGGTACCAGGCGAGTACCTATGGTCAAAATGCCAATCTTTACGGTACCGTTTGAAAGAGTAGCTATTGACATCGTTGGTCCTTTATCTCCACTTTCATCTGGGGGACATAGATATATATTAACATTAGTTGATTATGCTTCGAGTTTCCCTGAAGCCGTTCCCTTAAAGACCATAACTACTACAGAGGTGGCTGAAGCCCTTTTGTCCATCTTCTCCAGAGTGGGCATCCCTAGAGAAATTTTGTCTGACCGGGGGACACAATTCACATCTGACTTAATGCAACATCTATACCAACTTCTGGGAGTGAAGCCTCTCTTCACCACACCCTATCATCCCAGCTGTAATGGGAGGATTGAGCGCCAGCATTCGACTCTCGAGTCCATTTTAAGGAAACTTTGCTCCCTTAAACCTAAGGAGTGGCATCGTTACCTACCCTGTGCTTTGTCTGCCATGAGGGAAGTTCCCAGTGACTCTTTGGGGTTTTCACCTTTTGAACTTCTCTATGGTAGACAGGCCAGAGGCCCATTGTCCATCCTTCATGACTTATGGACTAATGAGGAGGTAAATGCTGAGGTTCAGTCTTCTTACCAGTTTCTCCTTGACCTTAGATCCAAACTTGAGGAGACCTCTGACATAATTTCGAAAAACCTAAGCTTGTCAATGGACCAGTACAAAACATATTTTGATTCCAAAAGTCAGAGGAGAAGTTTTAAAGTAGGAGATGAAGTTCTGGTACTTTTGCCTATCAAGTCAAATAAATTATTAGTAGCATGAAAAGGTCCATATAAAGTATTAAAAATTTGTGGGAAAGTTGACTACCTCATAGAAGTCAAGGGGAAACCTAACCTTTATCATATCAACATCCTTAAGAAATATTACCGAAGAAATTCGGTTAACTGCCTTAATAACTTTGACTTAGTTTTTCCACACGAACTTGATAAGACAACTGAAGAATGTAAAGTGTGCGTAATTGACACCTTTAACTTAGACCATGATGAAGAACTACATGACTTGGTGACTCTTGACCACTCGGACGCAACCACCATTAATATTAATGAATCTTTGGATGACCATAAGAGACATGAACTACTTCAATGTGAGAGTAACTTTTCAGACGTCTTTACTGATATTCCAGGTGTTACCTCCACGGTAGTCCATAAGATTGACTTATTGACGGACAATCCTATCAAACGGAAATTATACCCAGTTCCAGTTCACCTTAGGGATGCATTTGACCGAGAGGTAGACAAATTATTAAAACTAAAGATCATTGAACCTTCAGTATCTGCATATTGCTCACCAGTAGTCATGGTTAAGAAGGAGGATAATTCATATAGACTTGCTATTGACTTCAGAGGCCTTAATGCTATAACTCGGTGGGATGCTGAGCCTATGCCCTTAATAGATAGCGATCTACACAAATTTTATGACTCTTCCTTCTTTTCAGAGATTGATATTGCGCAGGCATATCATCAGGTAATGTTAGATCCTTCTTCTAAGCAGTACACCGCTTTTCCTACACACCAAGGACTGATGCAATATAGAACTATGCCCTTCGGTTTGGTAACTGCCTGTGCTACCTACGTGAGACTGATGAGAAAGGTCTTGGGTAATATGCCAAATGTTTCAGTTTATTTTGGTAACATTTACGTAATGACATCTACGTGGGGCAAACATATCCAAACATTAACATCAGTTTTGCGTAGGTTACGCTCACATGACCTCACTGCCAAACCGAAGAAATGCTTCCTTGGGTATAACAAGATTAGATATCTTGGACTGATACTTTCTAATAACACTCTGCAGCCTCTCCCCAGTAAGATCAAAGCTTTATTAGAATTTAAATTCCCCAAAACCAAGAAGCTCATGTGAAGCTTTCTTGGTTCTGTAAATTTTTATGCACGGTTTATCCCGAACCTTACTGATCTTACAGGCATCTTATCAGACTTCCTTAAAATGTCTGTGAAGGAACCTCTTGAACTTTCCAACGTAGCTCGGGAAAAGTTTAATGAGATTAAAAATATCTTTTCGAAAGACCCTATACTTAAGATTCCTGATATTAATAAAACATTTTGTTTGAGAACTGATGCCTCCAATACTGGCTTAGGTGCAGTGTTACTACAATACCATGATGGTACTGCCTTCCCTGTATGCTTCCTAAGCCGGAAACTCCTTCCCGCAGAAACAAGATACTCCACAATAGAAAAGGAATGTTTAGCCCTTGTGTGGGGTATCTCCAAACTTAAATTTTATTTGCTGGGAAAAGAATTCATTTTAGAAACGGACCACAAACCTTTGATATACCTAGAAACTTTTAAGGGAACCAACAGTCGCCTCTTGAGGTGGACATTGGCACTCCAGGCTTTTAAGTTCCATATTGTGTATATCAATGGTTTATCCAATTATTTCTCTGACTGGTTAAGTCGTGACAGTCAGTAGAAGATTTGTTGCCTTACGCGACTTCCACATGTTAGAACTTTTTCCTCGCCTATTCTTCTTATACTCCTTGACTATAAGTCTTGGTATGGGGGAGTGTGAGGGAAAAGTTCAATAGATAGGAGTAGCGATATAGTAACGATAGTTTCATTGCCAACTACTAGTTAAGGTAGGGTAAGTCAAGCTCCCGTTTTTCCCGCCTTTTTTCCCCCACCCTGAAAGTGATTGTTTGACTGCCGGCTGCTTGTTAAGGTAGGGTCAGTCTAGCTCCCGCTATCCCTTCCCCTCCCTCTTCCCCCCCCCCCAAGGTGACGTGTGGGGCTCTGGTCAAACAGTAAATTACTCGACTCACAGCTCCCAACACTACTGTAAGTACATGCCTGCCTTGTATTCTAGTGGATTTATTGGTTAAAAGCTTCACTTTTGACCAATAATAAACTTAGTCCTTTCAGTCTTGCTCTAGGTTGACTGTTGTAATAATCACCACGTCTTTTGAGTATTGTACTTGCCATGGAGAGTGATTATTTAAGCAGTGGGTAACCTGTCTATCTTTTCAGCTTGGATGACAGTGAGGGTCACCTGTCAATCAACGAGAAGAACAGGAGACGGACTAACGTCCTGGAGACGTCCCATTTTGGATTTAATTACCTGTGCACCTGTATGAAATTGCAGGACGTAACCCCACATCATTGCAGCGGTAAAGAACCTGCTTTCCTGTCATCGGGATACTACTCAAGGCTCTATCTACTGTGAAGAACTAGCCAGTGGGTCATAACCAACACCTGCAACCCCCCCCCATCATCAGCAATGGCTACGATTTCAACAACACAGTGTCACCAACACCAGACACCCCTATACATATTAGTGTTGAATTCAGTTATCATTTATATTTTTCATTTTTCATTTTCTTTAATGTAGGATTAATATTTCATATTTAAGTGTTTTATATTTTATATTTTCTATATAATAAAGTGTTTATGTTTGTCTGTTATTATTTCTTTTTCTATTCACTAATTTTCCTGAGGAGGAGCCAGCCTTGGTAATACTGTCTGAAGTTGTTACAGGGCTGAGTAAGCCTTCACAAGCCTACATATGAAAGAATGGGTCTATGTGGTCAGTGTGCACAGTATAAAAAAAATCCTGCAGCACACAGTGCGTAATGAGAAAAAAAAAACTTTGACCGTGTTTTTGGATTAAAACAGCGACTTTGCACTGTATTTTCGTATGGTATTTATTGTTGTATTCTAGTTTTCCTGGTCTCATTTTATAGAATTAAAGACATATTACAGAAATTGAGATGATTTTGACTGGTTTTGCAAAGAAAAGTGCCTTGAAATTGAGCTCAAAGTAGCAAAAATGTTCGATTTTTACCAAAGTTCAAAAGTAAACAAATCATGCTATGCGTCCAATACACGTCAACTGGTGAGTGTAATATTCTTTCACAAGTGCACTGATATTATACCATTTCTACACCAATGCAGTAGTCTGCATAACAGTAAATCTTCTATTTTTCTGTGAGAATAAAAATTCAAAGTGGAAAGCAAAAGAATGTAAGAGGGGCATGGGGA
This sequence comes from Cherax quadricarinatus, assembly GCF_038502225.1. Taxonomy (NCBI): domain Eukaryota; kingdom Metazoa; phylum Arthropoda; class Malacostraca; order Decapoda; family Parastacidae; genus Cherax; species Cherax quadricarinatus. The sequence continues at coordinate 245,752 of NW_027195176.1, forward strand.
CATGACTAATGAACAGAGGAAACGTTATTTTAGTGCCAAAATGTACTTCTTGTTTATTCTGGACCCTATTCGGAAATTGGCATCTTTTGAAATTTATGTGAAATTGGAAAAATAGCTAAATTCTGACCACTGTATTGGATAGTTGAAATCGGTAAATGGGTGGTTTCGTGTGCTCATTCGATAGAAAAAATGAAGTTCTAGCAAAATAGTTATGATTTTTTCAACAAGTACACTGGAATTGGCCGAAAATAGGGCTCAAAGTGGGCAAAATCGCTGATGCATAAACACTGTCGAGACCGCTAACTTCGCGAGAGCATAATACCGTAAGTTTTCCATCAAATTTCATACTTTTGGTGTCATTATGATCGGAAAAAGATTCTCTGTCTTTTCATAAGAAAAAATAATTTTTTTTTTAAATTTGGCAGACCCTGAGAACAAGTTTCTGAGAGGGCCTGTCGACCCTGAAAGGGTTAAAAAACAAAGAAGGGAAGTAACCCCAGATAAGGACTTGGTACCTGAAGTCCTAATGGAAGTTAGATTCTCCTTCCAAACAATAGCGTACACAAATAATGTGCACATAGGAGCTTACAATGACGTTTCGGTCAGACTTGGACCATTTACAAAGTCACACTAATGAGAAATAGAGCAGGATGGGTATATATATACATGTGTATATATATATATATATATATATATATATATATATATATATATATATATATATATATATATATATATATATATATATATATATATATATATATATATATGTATATATATATATATATATAGGCAGCAGCAGTGGTGGCAGCGATGGTGGCAGCGGCGGCAGCAGTGGCAGCAGCGGTAGCAGTGGCAGTGGCAGCAGCAGGAGGAGGAGGAGGAGGAGGAGGAGGAGGAGGAGGAGGAGGAGGAGGAGGAGGAGGAGGAGGAGGAGGAGGAGGAGGAGGAGGAGGAGGAGGAGGAGGAGGAGGAGGAGGAGGAGGAGGAGGAGGAGGAGGAGGAGGAGGAGGAGGAGGAGGAGGAGGAGGAGGAGGAGGAGGAGGAGGAGGAGGAGGAGGAGGAGGAGGAGGAGGAGGAGGAGGAGGAGGAGGAGGAGGAGGAGGAGGAGGAGGAGGAGGAGGAGGAGGAGGAGGAGGAGGAGGAGGAGGAGGAGGAGGAGGAGGAGGAGGAGGAGGAGGAGGAGGAGGAGGAGGAGGAGGAGGAGGAGGAGGAGGAGGAGGAGGAGGAGGAGGAGGAGGAGGAGGAGGAGGAGGAGGAGGAGGAGGAGGAGGAGGAGGAGGAGGAGGAGGAGGAGGAGGAGGAGGAGGAGGAGGAGGAGGAGGAGGAGGAGGAGGAGGAGGAGGAGGAGGAGGAGGAGGAGGAGGAGGAGGAGGAGGAGGAGGAGGAGGTGGTGGTGGTGGTGGTGGTGGTGGTGGTGGTGGCAGCGGCGGCGGCAGCAGCGGTGGTGGTAGTAGTAGTAGTAGTAGTAGTAGTAGTGGCAGAGATGGAAGGAAGTAGTAATGGGGAAGTAAGGAGGAGGAGCCAGTCAAATACAAAGAAAGGGGAGCACTGCCAGGGAGCTAGGTGCCCACAAGGGAGCTAGGTGCCCACAAGGGAGCTAGGTGCCCACAAGGGAGCTAGGTGCCCACAGAGGGAGAGCAAGAACACAGAGGGAGAGCAAGAACACAGAGGTAGGGGGGGAGGAGAAATAATGAAATAAATAATGAAGGAACAGAAACACAAGACAGAAGAAAGGAAGACAATCCAGAAGAGAAAAAAGGAAAGAGGAAAGGAGAAGAGGGAGAACAAGAAAAAAGGAGGAATCAGGTTAAGTCACGGGTGTTCTGAAGTTTGGAGAATTTTACAATGTAGTGGGAGAGGAAGGCATCTACAGAGACGAAGCCAGGACTAAGATTCATACAAGGAAAGTTGTGTATTAGGGAGAATTCAACAAGATGGCGACTGTTAAAGTTGGAAGTAGGGAAGACAGTTTTAGCAGAAGACCAGTCAATAGGATGGCTATGATCTCTGATGTGACAGAACAGAGCATGGTAAAATGCTCCAAACTTCAGAACACCTGTAACTTAACCTGATTCCTCCTTTTTTCTTCTTCTCCCTCTTCCCCTTTCCTCTGCTTTTTTCTCTCCTGGATTGTCTTTCTTTCTTCTGTCTTGTGTTTCTGTTCCTTCATTATTTATTTCACTATTTCCCCTCCCCCCCACCTCCATGTTCTTGCTCTCCCTCTGAGGGCACCTAGCTCCTATGTGGGCACCTAGCTCCCTTGTGGGCACCTAGCTCCCTTGTGGGCACCTAGCTCCCTTGTGGGCACCTAGCTCCCTTGTGGGCACCTAGCTCCCTTGTGGGCACCTAGCTCCCTTGTGGGCACCTAGCTCCCTTGTGGGCACCTAGCTCCCTTGTGGGCACCTAGCTCCCTGGCAGTGCTGCCCCTTTCTTTGAATTTGACTGGCCCCTCCTTCTTATTTCCCCATTACTACTTAACTACTACTACAACTACTTCTTCTTCCTCTTCTTCCTTCTTCCTCTTCCTTCTTCTTCCTTCTTCTTCTTCTTCTTCTTCTTCTTCTTCCTCCTCCTCCTCTTCTTCCTCCTCCTCCTCCTCCTCCTCTTCCTCCTCCTCCTCCTCTTCCTCCTCCTCCTCTTCTTCCTCATCCTCCTCTTCCTCCTCCTCTTCTTCCTCCTCTTCTTTCTCCTCCTCCTCTTCTTCCTCCTCCTCCTCTTCTTCCTCCCCCTCCTCTTCTTCCTCCCCCTCCTCTTCTTCCTCCCCCTCTTCTTCTTCCTCTTCTTCTTCCTCTTCTTCCTCCTCCTCCACTTCTTCCTCTTCCTCTTCTTCCTCTTCTTCTTCTTCTTCCTCATCCTCCTCCTCTTCTTCTTCCTCCTCTTCCTCCTCTTCCTCCTCCTCCTCTTCCTCCTCCTCCTCCTCCTGCCTATATATACCCGTCCTGCTCTACTTCTCATTAGTGTGACTTTGTAAATGGTCCAAGTCAGATCGAAACATCGTCGTAAGCTCCTCTATTCTATGTGCGGTTTATTTGTGTATCGTTCCAGTCACGGTATTGTGCCCTTTTTTTGTTATTAATAGTGTGTGCCTTCCTCCTGCCCCCTCTTCCCATCTTCCATCCACCCAGAAGTCTTCAGTAAAGGTAAGTGTAATGTTATTATTATTTTATATATGTATGTACTTGATTTCTCATTGTTTTCAGTATGTAAATCTTTATTTAATTTGAAAAAAAATATTTTGTTTTAATATTTTTGGGTGTCTGGAACGGATTAATTTTATTTCCATTATTTTTTATGGGGAAAATGGTTTTGCCATTCAGCAATTTTGTCATTCAGCAGACTCTCTGGAACGGATTAATCACGAAACTCGAAGGTCCACTGTAGGTGAACATTAGATAAGGGTAAAGAGGTTTTAGTGGCATTTATGGATTTGGAAAAGGTGTATGACAGGGTGGATAGGGGGGCAATGTGGCAGATGTTGAAAGTGTATCGAATAGGAGGTAGGTTATTGAAAGCAGTGTAGTGTCTTTACGAAGATAGAGAGTCTTAGGTTAGTATATGCAGAAGAAAGGGAAATTATTTTCCAGTAAAAGCAGACCTTAGACAGGGATGTGTGATGTCACCATGGTTGTTCAATATATTTATAGATGAAGTTGTAAGAGAAGTGAATGCTTGGGTGTTGGCAAGAGGTGCTGGGTTAAAAGATAAAGAATCTAACACAAAGTGGGAGTTGTCACAGTTGCTCTTTGCTGATGACACTGTGCTTTTGGGAGATTCTGAAGAGAAGTTGCAGAGGTTGGTTGATGAGTTTGGTAAGGTATGTAAAAGAAGGAAATTAAAAGTGAATACAGGAAAGAGTAAGGTGATGAGGATAACAAAAAAATTAGGTAACAGAAGATTGGATATCAGACTGGAGGGACAGAGTTTAGAGGAGGTGAATGTATTCAGATATTTGGTAGTGGACGTGTCAGCAGATGGGTCTTCGAAAGATGAGGTGAATCATAGAATTGAAGAGGGGAAAAAGGTGAGTGGTGCACTGAGAAGTCTGTGGAGACAAAGAACTTTATCCATGATAGCAAAGAGGAGAATGAATGAGAGTACAGTTATACCATTGCTCTTTCATGGGTTTGAGACATGGGTGGTGAATGTTGCAAAAAGGAGAAGGCTGGAGGCAGTGGAAATGTCATGTCTGAGAGCAATGTGTGGTGTGAATATAATGCAGAGAATCCATAGTTTGGAGATTAGGAGGAGGTGTGGGAATACCAAAACTATTATCAGAGGTCTGAGGAGGTTTTATTGAGATGGTTTGGACATGTAGAGAGGCTGGAACGAAATAGAACGACTTCGAGAGTGTATAAATCTGTAGTGGAGGGAAGGCGGGGTAGGGGTCGGCCTTGGAAAGGTTGGAAGGAGGGGGGTAAAGGTTTTGTGTGTGAAGGGCTTGGACTTCAAGCAAGCATGCATGAGCATGTTAGATAGGAGCAAATGGAGACAAATGGTCTTTAGGGCTTACCGTATTGTTGGAGTGTAAGCATGGTAACATTTAAGAAGGGATTCAGGGAAACCAGCAGGTCAGACTTGATTCCTGGAGATGCACTCTGAAGGAGGGGCATTAATGTTGCAGTTTTATAACTGTAGTAGAAGCATGCCTCTGGCAAGACAGTGATGGAGTGAATGATGAACGTTTTCTTTTTCGGGCCACCCTGCCTTGGTGGGAAACGGCCAATGTGTTAATATAAAAAAATAATAATTAAGTCCCATGATTTGCACTTCCTGGAATGCATGCATGAAAGATGCATGATAATATACACCTGGGAAATCCTAGAGAGAACTGTCCTAAATCTTCACACAAAAATCACTCCCTCTGAAAGCAAAAAACCTGGCAGGAGATGTAACATCCCCCCAATGAAAAGCAGGGGTGCAACAAGTATGCTAAGAAACAACAAAATAATTGTCCGGGGCCCAAAACTGTTCAACTGCCTCCCAGCATATATAAGGAAGATTACCAACAGACCCCTGGCTGTCTTCAAGAAGGTATTGGGCAGGCACCTTTAGTCAATTCCTCACGAGCCAGGCTGTAGCTTGTATGTCAGTTTACATGTGGCCAGCAGTAACAGCCTGGTTCACCAGGCCTGGTCCACTATGAGGCCTGGTCACAGAGGGCACTGACCCCTGAAACCCCCCAAGTATACTCCAGGTGCCTATGCAAATTATTAGTTACTATAATACATAACTATAATATAATAAAATATATAATATAATATAGAAGCTAACATTTCTGTTGTATGATGATGACAATGCTCTGTTAGTGTCAGGAAAGATCCACAAGATAAAGCTAATGTATTTTCACTAGAAGTAGAGTCCTGCAGCAAATAGTTAGAAGACAACAAATTATTGTTACACCTCGGCAAAACAGAAGCCATACTCTTTGACAAGAAAAATAAACTGAAAAGGGTAAATAATTTTAATTTCCAGTGTAATGGGGAATCCATCACTTCAATATTTTCAGGGAAATATCTAGGAATCCTTTTGACCAAAGGATGTCAGGAGAATTGATAAAGAACAGAGTAGTAAAGAAAGTGATTGCCAGGCTAAAGTTTCTCTAGAGACAAGCACAGTGTCTACCTACTGAGGCTCACAGGACGCTTTATGTAGGTCTTATACCATGCCATATTCATTACTCTTGCTCTTCATAGTGCTCTGCTTTAACAAAGAACTGAAAGAGAGACTACAAATCACCAAAAATAAAATGGTGAGATTCATCCTGGATCTGGGTCCAAGAGAACATGTAGTCCAGGATGAATTACAACAACTGGATATCCTAAATGCTGATGACAGAGTAAAATAACTGAAGTTAAATCACATTAATAAAATTGTTCACAGTCTCCAGAATATCTTGCTGCCAAGTTTGCCAAGGCCAGGAACCAAAGTACAGTGGAAGCTCGAGTTTCATACTTAATCCGTTCCAGGAGCTAGTACTAAAGTTGAAACGTACTAAAGTCGAAGCAGTATTTCCCATAAGAAATAATGTAAATCCAATTAATCCATTCCAGACCCACAAAAATACTCACAAAAAAATACATTTCTCAAAGAATAACTATATTTTTACATACAACACAGATAAATATATATATAGTCATTCTGTTTCGCTCCATTCTCTCTACATGTCCGAACCACCTCAACAACCCTTCCTCAGCCCTCTGGACAACAGTTTTGGTAATCCCGCACCTCCTCCTAACTTCCAAACTACGAATTCTCTGCATTATATTCACACCACACATTGCCCTCAGACATGACATCTCCACTGCCTCCAGCCTTCTCCTCGCTGCAACATTCATCACCCACGCTTCACACCCATATAAGAGCGTTGGTAAAACTATACTCTCATACATTCCCCTCTTTGCCTCCAAGGACAAAGTTCTTTGTCTCCACAGACTCCTAAGTGCACCACTCACTCTTTTTCCCTCATCAATTCTATGATTCACCTCATCTTTCATAGACCCATCCGCTGACACGTCCACTCCCAAATATCTGAATACGTTCACCTCCTCCATACTCTCTCCCTCCAATCTGATATTCAATCTTTCATCACCTAATCTTTTTGTTATCCTCATAACCTTACTCTTTCCTGTATTCACCTTTAATTTTCTTCTTTTGCACACCCTACCAAATTCATCCACCAATCTCTGCAACTTCTCTTCAGAATCTCCCAAGAGCACAGTGTCATCGGCAAAGAGCAGCTGTGACAACTCCCACTTTGTGTGTGATTCTTTATCTTTTAACTCCACGCCTCTTGCCAAGACCCTCGCATTTACTTCTCTTACAACCCCATCTATAAATATATTAAACAACCACGGTGACATCACACATCCTTGTCTAAGGCCTACTTTTACTGGGAAAAAATTTCCCTCTTTCCTACATACTCTAACTTGAGCCTCACTATCCTCGTAAAAACTCTTCACTGCTTTCAGTAACCTACCTCCTACACCATACACTTGCAACATCTGCCACATTGCCCCCCTATCCACCCTGTCATACGCCTTTTCCAAATCCATAAATGCCACAAAGACCTCTTTAGCCTTATCTAAATACTGTTCACTTATATGTTTCACTGTAAACACCTGGTCCACACACCCCCTACCTTTCCTAAAGCCTCCTTGTTCATCTGCTATCCTATTCTCCGTCTTACTCTTAATTCTTTCAATTATAACTCTACCATACACTTTACCAGGTACACTCAACAGACTTATCCCCCTATAATTTTTGCACTCTCTTTTATCCCCTTTGCCTTTATACAAAGGAACTATGCATGCTCTCTGCCAATCCCTAGGTACCTTACCCTCTTCCATACATTTATTAAATAATTGCACCAACCACTCCAAAACTATATCCCCACCTGCTTTTAACATTTCTATCTTTATCCCATCAATCCCGGCTGCCTTACCCCCTTTCATTTTACCTACTGCCTCACGAACTTCCCCCACACTCACAACTGGCTCTTCCTCACTCCTACAAGATGTTATTCCTCCTTGCCCTATACACGAAATCACAGCTTCCCTATCTTCATCAACATTTAACAATTCCTCAAAATATTCCTTCCATCTTCCCAATACCTCTACCTCTCCATTATATAATATATATATATATATATATATATATATATATATAATATATATAATATATATATATATATATATATTACTTAAATTAGTAATACAATAGATAAACTAACATTTAAATAAACATTTAAAATAACATTTACTTACTTTTATTGAAGACTGTGGCTGGCATCTGGAAGATAGGGAGAAGGAGAGAGAGAGAGGACTTATTGTTTGGAAGGGGAATCCCCTTCCACAGTGTCTATAGGTAACAAGTCCTTATCAGGGGTTATTTCCTTTCTTTGTCTTTTAATGCCACTAGGACCAGCTTGAGAGTCACTGGACCCTGTTGCACAAAATAACTGTCAAGAGTGCTCTGTTTCTGGCATCTCTTTAAGATTTCCCTAAAGTGGGACAAGGCTTTTTCACTGAACAGGTTGTAGATATGGCTTGTTTCAGCTTGGTCAGGGTGATACTTTTCAACAAAATTTTGCAACTCATTCCACTTTGCACTCCCTCTTCCTCCTCCTCTGCAGCAAGTTCCTCAGCTGTGGTCTGATGCTGTTCCAGCTGAAGCTTTTGCAGTTCGCCAGTGGTTAGCGCTTCCACATCCTCGCCACTCACCTCCAACCACATGAACTTCCTCAATGCCACAATACCTTCCACAACAGGCAGAGGGTCAGCAGGGTCAGGATCAGCCTCAAACCCTTCAAAATCCCACTTTTACACACATTCTTGTCTCCAAGCAGAGTTCAAAGTCCTGGAAGTCACTCCCTTCCAAGCCTTACCTATAAAGCTTATGCAGTTGTAGATATTGAAGTGATTTCTCCAGAACTCTCTTAGTTGTCAACTGAGTGTCTGAGGTCGCATCAAAGCACTTTTGAAACACTGCTTTGGTGTAGAGTTTTTTGAAGTTAGAAATGACCTGCTGGTCCATGGGCTGGAGGAGAGGAGTGGTGTTAGGAGGCAAGTGTTTCTCTGTGATGAAACTGATTTCTACCAAGTTTGGAGGATGTGCAGGAGCATTGTCCAGTAACAGGAAGCACTTGAGTAGCAAATTATTTTTGCAGGAGGTATTTTTTCATAATGGGGCAAACTCTTCATTCACCGACTCTGAAAATTTGCCTTGTGACCCATGCCTTATTAGCTTTCCACAAAACACACAATCTATTCTTGACAACATGTTTTTCTTGAACACTCTGGGATTTTCTGAGTGATACACCAATAAAGGCTCCACTTTAAAATCCCCACAAGCATTAGCACAGAACAAGAGAGTTAGCCTGTCTTTCAAATGTTATTCATTCTGGAGTATTTAACAAGTTTTATGTTATTTATATTGTTTATTATGTCATATTAGATCAATTGTGATAGGCAAATAAGCTGTAGTGTTGATATTAGTGTAATAATAAAGCATATTCTCCTGCTTCGTGAGACTTAGCTCATGGCAACCGACAGTGGCTTCAAAGCCACCTCATCTTTAATGGATAATGTACTGTGTCGGTGCTTTACATAATGAGAAACATTTCTCTTATTCATTGGAACCATAGCTAGGGCTAAAGTAAGCAGGCTAAAATAATAAATGGAGAAAACGAAATTGGAATGACTTATGCAGCAAGTAGCGCCACCAAACAGTACCAGCAGGTTGGTGTGGCAACCCTGGAAATTTGAAATTGTGCTAGCCAAAATTAGTGCCAAATAACTGAAGGAACCGAATAACTGATTGCCGGATTTGTGATGGTGGACCTGTACAAAATTGAGCCAAAAAAAGCAGTCTAAACTTGAAGCGTACAATAGCCAGGGCATACGAAACTCAGGGTTCCACTGTATAGTACTAGGGGAAGGAAACACAACTTTGTTGTACCCAGTGTCCAAGCTTCAAATACATTTTATTGTACAGCAACAAAGGAGTAGAATGAACTGCCTGCACATGTCAAAACTTGTCATAATATGAGCCAGTTCAAGAAGAGAGCCAAAATGTACCTAATGAATGTAATGACAGAAAGGGAGGAGAATGATTTCTAGTATAGATAACATACATGCAAGTATTACTGTACTGTGATCCTCTCTCTTTAATGCTAATGTAAAAAATTAAGTTTACCTTACTCCAAGTACAGTGGACCCCCGTTTAACGATCACCTCCAAATGCGACCAATTATGTAAGTGTATTTATGTAAGTGCGTTTGTACGTGTATGTTTGGGGGTCTGAAATGGACTAATCTACTTCACAATATTCCTTATGGGAAAAAATTCGGTCAGTACTGGCACCTGAACATACTACTGGAATGAAAAAAGTTCGTTAACCGGGGGTCCACTGTATATCTCCTTTTCATTGCTTAAATAATAAGTTATTACAAGGACTCTAATGGAAATAAGTCACTTTGACTTCTTTTGGGTTATCCTAAGTAACCTACACATATGCTGCTATGTATGAAATTTTTTTTAACTGTATTTATATGTACTTGTACCTGAATAAACTTACTTAACATACATGTACCTATTACTGTAAGTTGATCCTCTTTTTAATATTAATGCAAATAACTCAGTTTACCTTATTCCTAGTTTCTCTCTCTCTCTCTCTCTCTCTCTCTCTCTCTCTTTTAACTGATTTTCACACAGTTGAGTTACTTGGCAGTTTTAACTTTTAAGGTTTAACCCTTTGACTGTCGCAAGCCCCTTTCTGAAACTGTGATTCTATGTTGCAAAAGTTTTGGAAAAAAAAAAAATATTTTTTTATGAAATGATAGAGAATCTTTTCCCGATGGTAATGACACCAAAAGTACGAAATTTGGTCAAAAACTCACAGAATTACGCTCCTGCGAAGTTAGTGGTCTCGGCGACATACACGCATCAGCAATTTCGCCGGCTTTGAGCCCTGTTTTTGGCCAATTCCATTGTTCCAGTTGACCAAACTCATAGCTATTTCTTTAGAAATCCATTTTTTCTATCAGTTGAGTACAAGAAACCGCCCATTTACCGATTTGAACTACCCAACAAAGTGGTCAGAAATTGGCAATTTGGCCAATTTCACACAAATTAAAAAAGATGCCAATTTCAAAATAGGGTCCAGAATAAACAATGTAGACATTCTTGGCACTAAAATAACATATCCTCTGTTCATTAGTCACGTCTCTAGGCTCCTCTTATATTACTATTGCTTTCTATTTTGATTTTTTATTCATAAAAAAAAATACAAAATTTACTGTTATGCAGACTACTGCATTATTGTAAAAATGGTATAAATAATATCAGTGCACTAGTGAAAGAATATTAGACTCCCCAGTTGAAGGGTAATAGATGTGTGGTGTAATTTGCTTACTCGTGAACACTGGTAAAAATCGAACATTTCTGCTACTTTGAGCTCAATTTCAAGGTCGTTTTCATCGTGAAAGTAATGAAAATCATCTCTATTTCTCTAACATGTTTCCCATTTTATCACCTGAGACCATGAAAACAAGAATATAATGATAAATACTATACGAAAATACACCTCAAAGTCGGCATTTTAATCCAAAAAATTGGTCAGTTTTTTTCCCTCATTATGCACTGCATGTTACAGGATTTTTTTTATGTGGTGCACACTGACCACACAGACCCATTATCTCACATGTGGGCCTACCAGCTTTCTCCTGCTTGATTTGAAGCCGCTAGAATTTACGCGTTTAAATACGTCAGAAACAGTGGCGCGTAAGACGTATATATACGACGTAAACAGTCAAAGGGTTAAACAATAAGATATTACAAGAACCACAATGAAAGTAAGTCACTGTCTGACTTTTTGGGTTATCATCAGTCAAGTACATCCATGTTATTATGTATGACAATTTGTTCAACTGTTTTTGTACACCTCTTCCTAAATAAACTTACTAACGTATTGAGTTATCATTGGTTAAATCTCTATAATGAACCCTGTATATGACCATAAGTGTTCTATCAACACCTGGTTACAAAGCCATACACAACTCCAAACCTAATCAATCAGGAGGAGGTACAGGTAGGCCATCACTAATCCGGCATCATTAGGACCTGTCATGTGCCGGATTAGTGAGTTCACCGAATTACAGAGTGGTTAGGAAAGAATACACTCAATTTACCCTTAAACTGTCCAAATGTAGATCTACGTTCACTTATGTAGCGCTCCGAATATTTTGAAAAAAAAAAAAAAAATTTAAGGAAGAGCGCTGGTACCCCAGCATCCCAATTTTTTTCATACTGCGCACACTGAGTGCGCAGACCCATTCTCTCATGTCTAGGTGACTCAGGTCTATCACGCCAAATTTGAAGGCATGAAAAATAAAACATAGATCTACGTTCGGAACGCTACACGAGTGAACGTAGAGCTACCTTGGGACAGTTTAAGGGTTAACCTATCAATACTCTTTCTGCTAGGCGATTCTCAGGTAAGATATATGGATCGTGCATTTTGTAACAGAGACAGAAAATTCAGACAGAGAGTGTGTCTTCCTGGAGCTGGTGTTGGTGACATAGTCAGCAGGTTGGATAATATTATGGCAGGTAATGGGAACAAGCCCATTATCTGTCTTAGTGCTGGGGGTAATGACATTGGGAAGGGCAGGAGAGAGGAGCTGCTGGATAAGTACAGGTCAGCCATAGAAGTAGTTACGTCTAAGGGAGGGATCTCAGTCATATGTAGCATCTTCCCTAGAAAGGGAGTGAGCAATGAATGGATGTCTAGGGCAATTGGTATAAATTGCTGGCTAGACAGGTACTGCAAGGAACTTGCAATCCCATTCATTGATAACTGGGACCTATTCTTTGGCAAATGTGATATGTATGCAAGGGATGGGGTTCATCTCTCTGGGGATGGAGTGGTTGCATTAGCCAATTAGATTGAGAGGGTAACTGATGACTTGTCTACGAATTTAAACTGATAGATTGTAGAGGTATGGGTGTTTGTGGGAAACAATCAGGCTGCAGCGTTAGGGTTAAAAACAGCAGTTATTACCGGGATACCTCAGGGGTATGTTTAAAAGACAATATTCAAAATAAAGTTGCTAGTAATGGCAAATTAATTGATCAACAAACAAAGAGAGATAGTAGAGGGCAACGAGTGACTAGCTCCCTTAAGGTATACTATACAAATATTAGAAGACTAAGAAATAAGATAGATGAGCTGAGATTACTTGCAAGTGTAGGTAATATAGATATTATTGGTATAACAGAGACCTGGTTCAACCTGAAAGATAGAGAAATGCCTTCTGAATGCAACATACAGGGTTATAAACTATTCCACACTGACAGGGTCAACAGAAAGGGTGGTGGTGTGGCGATGTATGTCAGAGAAAATTTAAATTGTTGTCTTAGACATGATATAAGATTAGAAACATCGAACACAGAATCTGTTTGGCTACAGTTTCTCGAGGGACATGACAAATTAATTTTGGGTGTGATTTATAGGCCCCCAAACCTTGATAGGGAGTGCAGTAAGCTGTTATGGGACGAAATTCATAAAGCATCTAGACATGAAAATGTTGTGATGACAGGAGATTTTAACTTTAGACAAATTGATTGGAACAATATGACAGGAAATCTTGAGTCTAGTGACTTTCTTGATACGGTTCAGGATTGCTTTTTAGAACAGTTTGTGACAGAACCAACTAGAGGAAACAATCTGCTTGACTTGGTTCTTGCCAACAAAGATTCACTAATTAATAATCTTGAGGTTAATGATGAGTGTGGGGAAAGTGATCACAAATCACTTAGTTTCAATATATCATGGAATTACCCAGATAATTGCAATCAAATCTCTGTCCCAGATTTTCGCTTGGCCGACTTCATGGGACTGAAAAATCACCTGGGTCAGCAAAATTGGGATGTCCTGACTATGGGTCAGGTAGGTGATCTTGGTTGCCAATATGACGCTCTTCAGAACATAGTTCTAGTTGCCCAGACAACTTTTGTTCCGAGTAGGGAAATTAGATCTAACAAAAATGACCCCAAATGGATGAACAATAGATTAAAACATCTCTTTGGTCAAAAGAGAGGCATATATAGGCGTATCAAAAGTGGGGATGGGTAGTTAAGAAATCAATATATTCAGTTAAAGAGAGAAATAAAGAAAGGAATAAGAAAAGCAAAAAGGGATTATGAGGCTAAGGTCACAAGGAATTCAAAGACTAACCCAAAAGGGTTCTTTCAGGTATACAGAATTAAGATTAGGGACAAGATAGGCCCACTTAAGAGTAACTCTGGTCAGATCACTGAAGTAGGTATTTTCAATACCTACTTCCTCTCAGTTTTCACCCAGGAAAATACTAGTGATATTCCTGAAATACACCTACCATCCGACTTACGACCGAGTTCGGTTCCGAGAAACCGGTCCTAAGTCGAACTTTACTACTGAATATCAACATAACATTTTTGTAATGACTTTATTTTACTGTTTTATTTTGGTATTACATGTTTTACTTTACTTTTTATGCTGTTAGTACTGTATTTTATACTATAAGGTTTAGGATAAACACTGTGTACAACACAAACACTTGCTTATTTCCCAGAAATTTGGCATAAAAAACAAGGTCGTAAGTCGAGTCGTTGTATGTCGAGCAGGTCGTAAGTCGGATGGTAGGTGTAATAGATTATGTAGAACAGGATGATAACAAACTATACACGTTTGCAGTAACTAGTGACATGGTCCTCAGACAAATAGAGAAACTAAAACCTAACAAATCCCCAGGCCCTGATGAACTGTTTACAAGGGTGTTAAAGGAATGTAAAGAGGAACTTAGCATACCTTGGCTAATCTTTTTAACATATCACTACAAACTGGCATAGTGCCTGATAAGTGGAAAATGGCAAATGTAATACCTATTTACAAGGCAGGTGACAGGTCCTTGGCTTCGAACTATAGACCAATAAGCCTTACCTCCATAGTGGGAAAATTTATGGAATCAATAATTGCCGAAGCAATACGTAGCCATCTTGATAGGTACAGATTGATTAACCCTTTCAGGGTCCAAGGCCCAAATCTGGAGTCACGCACCAGTGTCCAAGAATTTTCAAAAAAAAAATTTGTTATTTTTTCTTAAGAAATCGTAGAGAATCTTTTTGTGAAGGTAATAAAACAAAAAGTACGAAATTTGGTGGAAAATTGACGAAATTATGCTCTCGCGAATTTTGATGTGTCAGCGATATTTACGAATCGGCGATTTTGCCGACTTTGACTCCCATTTTAGGCCAATTACATTATTCCAATCAACCAAATTCTTAGCTATTTCACTAGTATTACTTCTATTCTATCGATTGAGCACAAGAAATCGCCAAGTCAACTGTTTCAACTACAAAATAAAGTGATCGGAAATTGTTAATTTGGCCAATTTAACACAAAGTTCAAAATATTCCAATTTCAAAATAGGGTCCAGAATAAACAATGTAGGCATTCCTGGCACTAAACTAACATTTCCTCTGTTCATTAGTTATGTTTTGAGGCTTTACAAATAAATTCCATTTTGATTTTTTATTCACATATTGAATTTTTATTCACACCAAAAAATAGAAGATTTACTGTTATTCAATACTGTAATAATTGTATAAATATCATCACCATATTTGTGAATGTATATTAGACCCACCAGCTGATGTGTATTAGACGTGTGAGGTCGTTTGTTTACTCTTGAATATCGGCAAAAATTTAACATTTCCGCTACTTTGAGCTCAGTTTCAAGCCATTTCCTGTGCTAAAACCAATCAAAATCATCTCTATTTCTGTAATATGTCTTCCATTCTATCAAATGAGACCAAGAAATCGTAAATACAACTATAAAAAACATACGAAAAAACACTGCAAAGTTGCTGTTTTAATCGAAAAATCATGATTTCATTTTTTTTCTCTCATTATACACAGTGTGCTGCAGGATCTGTTTTATGTGGTGCACACATACCACATAGATGTATTCTCTCATATCTAGGCCCAAATGTACCACTCACAGTTTATCAGAGTGAGCTGAGCTCATGGCGTAGATCTACGGTTTGGACACTCACCGTAAAGCCGTAGATCTACGGGACGGACCCTGAAAGGGTTAATGAATCTCAACACGGTTTTACAAAGGGGCATTCCTGTCTTATGAATTTACTAACTTTTTCACTAAGGTGTTTGAGGAGGTAGATCATGGTAATGAATATGATATTGTGATGGACTTCAGTAAGGCTTTTGATAGAGTTCCACACCAGAGGCTATTGAGGAAACGTAAGGCACACGGAATAGGAGGAGAAATTTTTTCCTGGGTAGAGGCATGGCTGACAAATAGGCAGCAGAGAGTTTGCAGAAATTGGGAGAAATCAGAATGGGGGCACGTCGCAAGCGGTGTTCCTCAGGGGTCAGTGTTGGGCCCGTTGTTGTTAACAATTTACATAAACGACATAGATGAGGGAATAAATAGCGACATAAGCAAATTTGCTGATGACACCAAAATAGGCCGTCCAATTCATTCTAATGAGGACACTAGAGCACTCCAGGATGATTTGAATAAACTGATGCATTGGTCAGAGAAGTGGCAGATGCAGTTTAATATTGACAAATGCAAAGTTCTAAATGTTGGACAGGTAAATAACCCTGCCACATATAAACTAAATAATGTAGATCTTAATACTACTGCTTGCGAAAAGGATTTAGGAGTTCTGGTTAGCAGTAATCTAAAACCAAGACAACAGTGCATTAGTGTTCAAAATAAAGCTAACAGAATTCTTGGCTTCATATCTAGAAGTATAAATAATAGAAGTCCTCAGGTTGTTGTTCAACTCTATATATCCTTGGTTAGGCCTCATTTAGACTATGCTGCTCAGTTCTGGTCACCGTATTACAGAATGTAAATGCTCTGGAAAACGTACAGAGGAGGATGACAAAGATGATCCCATGTATCAGAAATCTTCCCTATGAGGATAGACTAAGGGCCCTGAATCTGCACTTTCTCGAAAGGCATAGAATTAGGGGGGATATGATCGAGGTGTATAAATGGAAAACAGGAATAAATAAAGGGGATGTAAATAGCGTGCTGAAAATTTCCAGCCAAGACAGGACTCGCAATAATGGTTTCAAGTTGGAAAAATTCAGATTCAGGAAGGATATAGGAAAGCACTGGTTTGGTAATAGAGTTGTGGATGAGTGGAATAAACTCCCGAGTACAGTTATTCAGGCTAAAACGTTGTGTAGTTTTAAAAATAGGTTAGATAAATACATGAGTGGGTGTGGGTGGGTGTGAGTTGGACCTGACTAGCTTGTGCTGCTGGGTCTGGCATTGTGCTCCTTCCTTTAGTGGAGGTGACCAGACTGGGTGGGTTATTGGGCTAATCGGGGGGAGGGGTCATTGGGTTAATTCGGGGGGGTGGGGACATGGACCTGCTCTGCATTGGTCAGTAGGCCTTTTGCAGTGTTCCTTCTTTCTTATGTTCTTATGTTCTTATCACTGCTGTCTCCTCCACTGGCTTGCTGCTGTGGATTTACAACCATCTGCACAATTTCTGAGTCAGTATAATGATGAAATTGGAAATTATGGTAGCCGAAATTAGTGCCGAATTATTGATGGAACTGGGTAACAGATTGCCAGATTAGTGATGGCTGACCTGTACTGCTATCTACTACTCTAATGAACTAAAATATATTAAATCTACTTGTACAAGGGATGAATATAAGAAATATAAATTTGCAAAGTTCACATCCAAAAACCTAAAAAAGACAGCAGTTGGTGCAGTCTACAGATTACCTCACACTAATACTTACACATTTGGTGACAACTTAAGAAACACAATAACCGACTCAGAAATGAATTAACACCACCTGCTACTTGCTGGTAACTTTAACCCTTAAACTGTCCACACTTAGATATACGTGCAGGCGTGCAGCACTCTGAACGTATATCAACGTTTATTTTTTATTCCTTCAAATTTGGTGCAATAGGCCTGTGTCACCTAGACATGAGAGAATGGGTGTACACACTCACTGTGCATAGTATGAAAAAAAATTGGTGATGCCGGGGTACCGCATGGTAGGACCAGTTAGTTTCAGCTCCATCTTGGGTCAACATCATGGCAAACCCTCGTGATTCACTCACACCTCGTCGTATTAACTATTCTTGGACAGTGAAACAGAATGCGAGTTTAATGGAGGCCTGGTCACAGACTGGGCCGCGGGGGCATTGACCCCCGGAACTCTCTCCAGGTAAACTCCAGGACAGTGATATGGCCAATAATGCTCAGGGAATTAGTGAAACTATTGATGACAACCCAGATGACCCTCAGTCCATCATCTCTGAGATGGCCAGTATGGACAGTGTGGCCATACCAGACCCTCAGCCCAGCACTTCTGGGGCAGCCAGTGTGGCCATACCAGACCCTCAGCCCAGCACTTCTGGGGCAGCCAGTGTGGCCACTGTGGACAGTGTGGCCATACCAGACCCTCAGCCCAGCATTCTAGGGTGGCCAGTGTGACCAGTGTGGCCACAACAGACCCTCAGCCCAGCACCTCTGGGGTTGCTAATGTTACTACCCAGAGGCAACTCCACAAGAGGAAATTATCATTTTCCAAGCATTATGGTGCTGACGATAGTGAAAGTGATATAAGTAATGATGACGAAATTAATTTTATGCCTATAGACGGTTCATCGAGTGAAAGTGATTATCAGGCAGTGTGCCATATGTAGTCGGTGGCACAGGTCGTGGAAGGTCACGATCCAAAACCCTTGCCACTGACAGTGATAGTGATCATGAAGGAGAGTATGCTGGAAGAGGAAGAGGGTATGAGGAAGAGGGAGGTCGCATGGTGCCTGGACCTTGTGGTGTGGTGGGTGGGCAGACAAAGGACTGTCCAGCACCCTCTCAACCATGTGCTGCCTCCACGCCTGTCCTCCCTCCTGCTCCCCCACGCCCCATGCCACAGGTCCACCCTGCACCATTGGACTGTGAATGGAACTGGACAGCAAGTACATCATTCATATCACATCCTTTCAATTTTGATGCCAGTGGAAGTGGCATCATGCCACACTGTCCCATCACAAATGAGTCTACAGAGTTAGACCATTTTCAACTATACTTTGAAGAGCCGATCATGAACCTGATTGTTACCCAGACCAACATGTATTACCAGTATACAATGGACCACGTAGAAGTTTCAGAATTGTCACAGCTGTGCAGGCGGGAAGATACAACTGTGGCTGAAATGTATTTATTCCTTGGGACTCTCATGCTTATGCCACACACATATAAGAAAAATATAGCAAACTACTGGCTCACAAACCTCCTTGACCTTCCGTGACCTCTTTCCCTGCAACAGATTCACTCTGTTGCTATGAATGTTGCACTTTGCAGACAGGAATACACCAAACCGAAATGACCTCCTATGCAAAATCCAGAAATTGTTTATGTATCTGAAGCATAAATTCAGTGCCTACTTTTATCCCTTCAAGAACATTGTTTTCACGAGTCCTTGATACTGTTCAAGGGACAACTGTCATTCAAACAATATACAGTGGAACCTCAAATTTCGAACTTTTTGAAAACAGAACGCTTTTTTCGAACCAACTTTGTCTCTATTATTGAACTCGCCCCTATTTTCAAACCGCCGGGTACTGGACCTGTCCGGCAGCCTGCTCTGTCCGCTTCCCCATGCAGGCATTGAGAGCCAGTCTGGCTTTGTTGATGCTTGAGTGAACACTAATATGCGCTCTCATTCAAACATTTTACTATTATTTCATTGTGGGACTGTAAAATAAGCTACCATGGGCCCAAAGAAACTTGCTAGTGGTACCCCTGTGGTAAAGAAAGTGAAAAACACCATAGATGTGAAGAAGGAAATAATACAGAAGTATGACAATGGTGTGAGACTTGTTGAGCTTGCCAGGATGTACAGAGGACTGTGGACAGTTATTTTGTGAGACAGAAACAGAGGACTGTGGACAGTTATTTTGTGAGACAGAAACAGAGGAATGTAGACAGTTATTTTGTGAGGCAGAAACAGAGGACTGTAGACAGTTATTTTGTGAGACAAGGGTCCAGTGACTCTCAAGCTGGTCCTAGTGGCATTAAAATACAGAGAAGGGAAGTAACCCCAGAGAAGGCTTTGCTACCTAAAGTCTTTATGGAGGGGGATTCCCCTTCTAAACTCCCTCGCTATCTTCCAGATGCCATCACCAATCTTCAATAAAGGTAAGTAAAAATGTTATTTTATATGTTTATTTAAATTTATTAATACATAATTGAACACTATATTTGTTGTGTGTATGTAAAACTATAATTAATCTCTATAAAATGTATTTTTTTTTTTTGTGAATATTTTTGGGTTTCTGAAATGGATTAATTGTATTTCCATTATTTCTTTTGGGAAATATTGCTTCGCTTTTCAGACTTTTCAAACTTAGAACTAGCTCTTGGAACAGATTAAGCTCGATATTTGAGGTTCCACTGTATATCAAGCAAACGCAATCGCTTTGGTATAAAACTCTTTTTTGTGTGACTGTGAGACTGGTATTATGTTGGATGTCATTATGTACACAGGGTAAAAGACACTCAATGATACCAGGCACATGTTGGGCATTTCTGGTGATGTTGTTTGCAAGATGATGGAGCCATACCTTAGCAAGGGTCATACACTGTTCACAGACAACTGGTATACAAGCTCTATGCTCGCTGATTTCCTACATGTGAACAATACTGATATATGTGGAACAGTGAGAAGTAGAAAACACATGCCAAAGTTCACTGGAGCAAGTCTAGTGGAATCATTTCATGCCAATGACATGATGGCACTGACGTGGCATGACAAACGGGATGTGACATTGCTGTCAACCGTCCACACAAACGAAATGGTACAAACTGAGCAGGTTCAACAATGCACTTATTGTAAAGGCAGCTGCTGTTGACTATACGAATAACATGTGACTAGTCGACGAGTGTGACATGATGATAGGGTGTGTTGACTGTGTGTGCAGGAGTCGCAAGTGGTATATGAAGGTGTTTTTCCACCTTGTAGACATTGCAATGCTCAATGCCTTCAACATTTATGATGTAAAGACTGGGAAGGGACAACAATATGCAGAATTTACCCTCCATGTCATCAAGCAGATAGCAACACCTGCCACTCCACAGTGACCTGTCACTCCGCAACAGTGACATGTCACCCCACAACCAGCGGGGAAAGTGCCCAACCTTATAATCCCTGACTCCAAAGAAGAAGTATTCTCAGAAAAAGTGTGTTGTGTGCTTACACTACACAGCGACCCTGAGTGCGAAAAGACACACGATACATGTGCTAGCAATGTGAGGTGGCACTCTGTATGAACCCATGCTTCTTCGAGTAACATACAGTGGTGGACTTCTAGAAACATAAATGGGACCTGTAAGTTGTATATATATGTACACAATAGTTTGTGATTGAACCAGGTGTACAAATTCATTTATCAGTGTGAACATGTGTGTTTGCGACAGAATGATTACTAATTCAGTACCAAACATTTGTGTCTCAACAAGAATTGGCTATGAAATCAAAAGATCTGTAAGAAAACATTATTATCATAACATCAAAACAACAAAAGTAATGCAGAAGTAATAAACAATAAATGTTTATTACTTCTGCAAGGGGCAGTGCTCCATGTTGCCAACACCTCATCATTTAGCACCGACTTCGTGGTTTTATATCTCGGTAAGTACAGTGGACCCCCAGTATTCGATGCATTATATCGCAAAAAAATTTCCTCGGTATTTGATTGAAAATCCGGTATTCGATACGATTCGTACGAGACCTGTCCACGTGTGGCCTGAACTGCCCCGTGTGTGCCAGTGTTTACAAGCCAGCCAGTGTGCACGCATCTAAGGATACATTCGGTACATTCCATATTATCCATATTATCACTGTGTTTGGTGCTTGTTTCTGCAAAATAAGTCACCATGAGCCCCAAGAAAGCTTCTAGTGCCAACCCTTCGAGAAAAAAGTCGCTAATGACTTATGAAATGAAGAAAGAGATAATTGCAAAGTACGAAAGTGGAGTGCGTGTGTCAGAGCTGGTCAAGTTGTATAATAAACCCTAATCAACCATCTCTACTATAGTGACCAGGAAAACGGCAATCAAGGAAGCTGTTCTTGCAAAAGGTGCAATTGTGATTATGAAACAGCGACCACAAGTGTTAGAAAATGTTGAGAGATTGTTATTGGTGTGGATAAATGAAAAACAGATAGCAGGAGATAGCATCTCTCAAGCGATCATTTTGAAAAGGCTAGGCAGTTGCATGACAATTTGGTAAAGAAATTGCCTGCAACTAGTGGTGATGTGAGTGAATTTAAGGCCAGCAAAGGTTGGTTTGAAAGATTTAAGAATCGTAGTGGCATACATAGTGTGATTAGGCATGGTAAGGCTGCCAGTTATGTTGTGCGACAGAAGTCCAGTGACTCTCAAGCTGGTCCTAGTGGCATTAAAAAAAGAAGGGAAGTAACCCCAGAAAAGGACTTGCTACCTCAAGCCGTAATGGAAGGGGATTCCCCTTCTAAACACTAACACCTCTCCCTTCCTCCCATCCCATCAATCATCACCAGATCTTCATTAAAGGTAAGTGTCAATTATTTTATTGTTATTGTAATTATTCTATTGCATTAAATTTAATATTTCATGTAGTAAAATTTTTTTTTTCATACTTTTGGGTGTCTTGCACGGATTAATTTGATTTCCATTATTTCTTATGAGGAAAATTGATTCGGTTTTCGATATTATCGGTATTCGATGAGCTCTCAGGAACGGATTAATATCGAATACCGGGGGTCCACTGTACTGGTCCCCCAATTTTTTTTAATCCTATAACATTTATAAAAATGCGCTCTACATTTAAAAAAAACAAATGATTTTTTTACTTTTCAAAATATTCGGAGCGCTACGCAGGTGAACGTATATCTACGTTTCGACAGTTTAAGGGTTAATATAAACCTCATCCAAGTAGCTGATTTCACAAACACTTTGAGCAGTTGCTTGCTACTACAGTCTATAACTAAACCAACAAGAATGACAGAGACAAGTGCCTCACTATCTGGCCCAATATTATATACCTACTAAAAGCAGGCATAATCACAGACAACACTACAGACCACTACTCAACTTTTCTCATAACCAACTTAGATAGACTGCCTCAGGACATGACTAAGATCTCTTTTCAACTATGTGATGAGTCATCGGTAAACAATTTTATTACTGCCTTACGTAACACTGACTGGCTGCGCAAGTTAGTGAACAGCCACGATATTAATTAATGTGTCAAAAAATCAGAAGAAACATTTTTGCATCAAAATATTGACTCAGTTAATGACAAAGAACTTGGTTAAAGTCATTCATCCTGAATGTGTCCGCACGGAGTGAGCACCTGGACACTCCATGTACAGGCAGTGTGCCACTGTTTACAAGCCAGTAAGGACGATTCCACGCATACATGCAATACATTTTGTATTATTCCATTGTTTATAGTGCTTGTAACTGTTAAACAAGCCACCATGGGCCCAAAGAAAGCTTCTAGTGCCAGCCCTTTGGTAAAGTGGGTAAGAAACACTATAGAATACAAGGAAAAGTTTGTAGAAAGATACGAACGTGGTGGTGGTAGAGGGTGGCAGTGATGATGGTAGAGGGTGGTAATATGGGCCAACAGGTCTGCTGCAGTGTTCCTGCTTTTTTATGTACACCAGCCACCTTCCTCCCCAACATACCAGCCAGGGAACTTCCCCACACACCAGCCAGGGTACTTCCCCACACACCAGCCAGAGTACTTCCCCACATACCAGCCAGGGTACTTCCCACACACCAGCCAGAGTACTTCCCCACATACCAGCCAGGGTACTTCCCCACATACCAGCCAGGGTACTTCCCCACACACCAGCCAGGGTACTTCCCCACACACCAGCCAGAGTACTTCCCCACATACCAGCCAGGGTACTTCCCACACACCAGCCAGAGTACTTCCCCACATACCAGCCAGGGTACTTCCCACACACCAGCCAGAGTACTTCCCCACACACCAGCCAGGGTACTTCCCCACACACCAGCCAGAGTACTTCCCCACATACCAGCCAGGGTACTTCCCACATACCAGCCAGAGTACTTCCCCACATACCAGCCAGGGTACTTCCCACACACCAGCCAGAGTACTTCCCCATATACCAGCCAGGGTACTTCCCCACACACTAGCCAGGGTACTTCCCCACACCAGCCAGGGTACTTCCCCACATACCACACAGGGTACTTCCCCATACACACGATTTGATTTGATTGGGACTTGCGCATGAGTGAATAGAATTTTATTATTATCACACTGGCCGATTCCCACCAAGGCAGGGTGGCCTGAAAAAGAAAAACTTTCACCATCATTCACTCCACATCACTGTCTTGCCAGAAGGGTGCTTTACACTAGAATTTTTAAACTGCAACATTAACACCCCTCCTTCAGAGTGCAGGCACTGTACTTCCCATCTCCAGGACTCAAGTCGGTTTCCCTGAACCCCTTCATAAATGTTACTTTGCTCACACTCCAACAGCACGTCAAGTATTAAAAACCATTTGTCTCCATTCACTCCTATCAAACACGCTCAGGCATGCCTGCTGGAAGTCCAAGCCTCTCGCACACAAAACCCCCTTTACCCCCTCCCTCCAACCTTTCCTAGGCCGACCCCTACCCCGCCTTCCTTCCACTACAGACTGATACACTCTTGAAGTTATTCTGTTTCGCTCCATTCTCTCTACATGTCCGAACCACCTCAACAACCCTTCCTCAGCCCTCTGGACAACAGTTTTGGTAATCCCGCACCTCCTCCTAACTTCCAAACTACGAATTCTCTGCATTATATTCACACCACACATTGCCCTCAAACATGACATCTCCACTGCCTCCAGCCTTCTCCTCGCTGCAACATTCATCACCCATGCTTCACACCCATATAAGAGCGTTGGTAAAACTATACTCTCATACATTCCCCTCTTTGCCTCCAAGGACAAAGTTCTTTGTCTCCACAGACTCCTAAGTGCACCATTTACCCTTTTCCCCTCATCAATTCTATGATTCACCTCATCTTTCATAGACCCATCCACTGACATGTCCACTCCCAAATATCTGAATACATTCACCTCCTCCATACTCTCTCCCTCCAATCTGATATCCAATCTTTCATCACCTAATCTTTTTGTTATCCTCATAACCTTACTCTTTCCTGTATTCACTTTTAATTTTCTTCTTTTGCACACCCTACCAAATTCATCCACCAATCTCTGCAACTTCTCTTCAGAATCTCCCAAAAGCACAGTGTCATCAGCAAAGAGCAACTGTGACAACTCCCACTTTATGTGTGATTCTTTATCTTTTAACTCCATGCCTCTTGCCAAGATCCTCGCATTTACTTCTCTTACAACCCCATCTATAAATACATTAAACAACCACGGTGACATCACACATCCTTGTCTAAGGCCTACTTTTACTGGGAAATAATTTCCCTCTTTCCTACATACTCTAACTTGAGCCTCACTATCCTCGTAAAAACTCTTCACTGCTTTCAGTAACCTACCTCCTACACCATACACCTGCAACATCTGCCACATTGCCCCCCTATCCACCCTGTCATATGCCTTTTCCAAATCCATAAATGCCACAAAGACCTCTTTAGCCTTATCTAAATACTGTTCACTTATATGTTTCACTGTAAACACCTGGTCCACACACCCCCTACATTTCCTAAAGCCTCCTTGTTCATCTGCTATCCTATTCTCCGTCTTACTCTTAATTCTTTCAATAATAACTCTACCATACACTTTACCAGGTATACTCAACAGACTTATCCCCCTATAATTTTTGCACTCTCTTTTGTCCCCTTTGCCTTTATACAAAGGAACTATGCATGCTCTCTGCCAATCCCTAGGTACCTTACCCTCATCCATACATTTATTAAATAATTGCACCAACCACTCCAGAACTATATCCCCACCTGCTTTTAACATTTCTATCTTTATCCCATCAATCCCGGCTGCCTTACCCCCTTTCATTTTACCTACTGCCTCACGAACTTCCCCCACACTCACAACTGGCTCTTCCTCACTCCTACAAGATGTTATTCCTCCTTGCCCTATACACGAAATCACAGCTTCCCTATCTTCATCAACATTTAACAATTCCTCAAAATATTCCCTCCATCTTCCCAATACCTCTAACTCTCCATTTAATAACTCTCCTCTCCTATTTTTAACTGACAAATCCATTTGTTCTCTAGGCTTTCTTAACTTGTTAATCTCACTCCAAAACTTTTTCTTATTTTCAACAAAATTTGTTGATAACATCTCACCCACTCTCTCATTTGCTCTCTTTTTACATTGCTTCACCACTCTCTTTACCTCTCTCTTTTTCTCCATATACTCTTCCCTCCTTGCATCACTTCTACTTTGTAAAAACTTCTCATATGCTAACTTTTTCTCCCTTACTACTCTCTTTACATCATCATTCCACCAATCGCTCCTCTTCCCTCCCGCACCTACTTTCCTGTAACCACAAACTTCTGCTGAACACTCTAACACTACATTTTTAATCCTACCCTATACCTCTTCAACCCATCTATCCTCCAATAGCTGTTTATATCTTACCCTAACTGCCTCCTCTTTTAGTTTATAAACCTTCACCTCTCTCTTCCCTGATGCTTCTATTCTCCTTGTATCCCATCTACCTTTTACTCTCAGTGTAGCTACAACTAGAAAGTGATCTGATATATCTGTGGCCTCTCTATAAACATGTACATCCTGAAGTCTACTCAACAGTCTTTTATCTACCAATACATAATCCAACAAACTACTGTCATTTCGCCCTACATCATATCTTGTATACTTATTTATCCTCTTTTTCTTAAAATATGTATTACCTATAACTAAACCCCTTTCTATACAAAGTTCAATCAAAGGGCTCCCATTATCATTTACACCTGGCACCCCAAACTTACCTACCACACCCTCTCTAAAAGTTTCTCCTACTTTAGCATTCAGGTCCCTACCACAATTACTCTCTCACTTGGTTCAAAGGCTCCTATACATTCACTTAACATCTCCCAAAATCTCTCTCTCTCCTCTACATTCCCTTTGATAATAGAATTATCAAAGCTTATTGCTTGGGAAGCATTGAAAAATGGGTTGGGCAAATACGATTCTGTTAGTGGGATGGTTTGTGAAGGACCTGCCTAGTATGGACATTGTACCATATTATACCATATGGTACAATGGTACCATATGGTACAATATGGTACAATGGCACATGATACTATGGTACCATATGATACAATGGTACCATATGGTAGAATATGGTACAATGGCACCATTTGGTACAATGGCACCATTTGGTACAATGGCACCATTTGGTACAATGGCACTATTTGGTACACTGGTACCATATGATACAATGGTACCACATGGTGCAATGGTACCTTATGTACCATATGGTGCAATGGTACCATATGGTACATTGTACCATACAGTACAATGATACCATATGGTTCATTGTACCATATGGTACTATATGGTACTGTTGTATTCAACACAATAAACACACACATATATTTTCATCATTGTTTTGTTTACAATAATTCTTTACAACAAAAATATGCAAAAATGTTGTATATTAGTAATGTTTAATGTTCTATTATATACAGTGGAACCTCTACTTACCAGTGCGTCCACGTGCGAGTTTTTCTAGATACGAGCAGTTGCTTGGTCGAGATTTTGCTTCCAGACACGAGCAAAATTTCCAGATGCGAGCGGGCCTCAAGGGAGGTTAATTGACACTGGTGAGGGGGCTCTTGCTCTTGATCTAGGGAAATGGATCTCAGTTGTTTGTTGGATTATCTTATTGAAACTTGGGCAATGTATGATGAAAAGATGCTTATTAACGTACACCATAAATGAAAGAAATTGGACCATAAATAACGGAGTTCACTTCTCAGCCATTAGCCTCCCCTTAGCGGTATATTTTCGTATGGTTTTTATGGTTGTATTCTCCTTTCATTTGGTCTCATGTGATAAATGGAAGAAATATTACAAAAATAAATATGATTTTAATTGGTTTCACGATGAAAAGAACCTTGAAATTGAGCTCAAAATAGCAGAAATGTTCGATTCTTTGGCGACATCAGTGGCAGACAACATGAAGTAGCAGTGACAGACAACATGAAGCAGCAGTGGCAGACAACATGAGGTAGCAGTGGCAGACAACATGAGGTAGCAGTGGCAGACATCATGAAGTAGCAGTGGCAGACATCATGAAGTAGCAGTGGCAGACATCATGAGGTAGCAGTGGCAGACATCATGAAGCAGCAGTGGCAGACATCATGAAGCAGCAGTGGCAGACATCATGAAGCAGCAGTGGCAGACATCATGAGGTAGCAGTGGCAGACATCATGAAGTAGCAGTGGCAGACATCATGAAGCAGCAGTGGCAGACATCATGAAGCAGCAGTGGCAGACATCATGAAGCAGCAGTGGCAGACATGAAGCAGCAGTGGCAGACAACATGAAGTAGCAGTGGCAGACAACATGAAGCAGCAGTGGCAGACAACATGAGGTAGCAGTGGCAGACATCATGAAGCAGCAGTGGCAGACATCATGAGGTAGCAGTGGCAGACATCATGAAGTAGCAGTGGCAGACATCATGAAGTAGCAGTGGCAGACATCATGAGGTAGCAGTGGCAGACATCATGAAGCAGCAGTGGCAGACATGAAGCAGCAGTGGCAGACATCATGAGGTAGCAGTGGCAGACAACATGAAGCAGCAGTGACAGACATCATGAGGTAGCAGTGGCAGACATCATGAAGCAGCAGTGGCAGACATGAAGCAGCAGTGACAGACATCATGAGGTAGCAGTGGCAGACAACATGAAGCAGCAGTGGCAGACATCATGAGGTAGCAGTGGCAGACAACATGAAGCAGCAGTGGCAGACAACATGAAGCAGCAGTGACAGACAACATGAAGCAGCAGTGACAGACAACATGAAGCAGCAGTGACAGACAACATGAAGCAGCAGTGACAGACAACATGAGGTAGCAGTGGCGGACATCATGAGGTAGCAGTGGCAGACATCATGAAGTAGCAGTGGCAGACATCATGAAGTAGCAGTGGCAGACATCATGAGGTAGCAGTGGCAGACATCATGAAGCAGCAGTGGCAGACATGAAGCAGCAGTGGCAGACATCATGAGGTAGCAGTGGCAGACAACATGAAGCAGCAGTGGCAGACAACATGAAGCAGCAGTGACAGACAACATGAAGCAGCAGTGACAGACAACATGAGGTAGCAGTGGCGGACAACATGAAGCAGCAGTGGCAGACAACATGAAGCAGCAGTGACAGACAACATGAAGCAGCAGTGACAGACAACATGAAGCAGCAGTGACAGACAACATGAGGTAGCAGTGGCGGACAACATGAAGCAGCAGTGGCAGACAACATGAAGCAGCAGTGGCAGACAACATGAAGCAGCAGTGGCAGACAACATGAAGCAGCAGTGGCAAAGTGTAGTATTAAGAGTGTAGCAATTAAGTGAAGAATTGAGAGTGTAGCACTTATAAGTCACTCTATCTGACTTTTTTTGGTCATCCTAGGTTCTTTACACATGTAGTCAGGAGCAGGAATGGCCGCTGTGGTGGCCCTATAAACCCCAACAACAATGGCTGCTGTCATCACCACTAGCCACACACCTAATGACATTATTTTGTTCATTCTCGTGTATATATCATGTTTCTATATTATTAATATTGTTTATTATGTCATATTACATGAATTTTGATAGATAAATAAGCTGTAGAGTTGATATTAGGGAAATTATTAATTTTCTCGTGCCTGGAATTCCACTGGAACAAATTAATTCCATTTCAATTAATTTAAATGAGGAAAATTGACTCTGCAAATGAGAAAATCCAGTTGCGAGCAAGGTCTTGGAACGGATTAAACTCGTAAGCAGAGGTTCCACTGTATTTACAAATGTACAGGAACTCGACATGTTCCTTGAGGTGGATGACAAAGTGCTTTGTCTTGGAAACTGCTGAGTCAGTAGATAGCTTGCGTCACCACTCACTCAGTCTTGGCTGGTGTCTTGTGCCACCAACACCTATTGACCATATGGTACATGGTATCATATGTTACAGGGTACCATATGGTACATTGTACTATATGGTATAAGGTACCATGCAGTACAGGATAACATATGGTGCAGGGTACCATATTGTGCAGGGTACCATATGGTACAGGGTACCATATGGCACAGGGTACCATATGGCACAGGGTACCATATGGCACAGGGTACCATATGGTACAGGGTACCATACAGTACAGGACACCATATGGTACAGATACAAGGATCCCTATGGAAATAAGTCACCCTGACTTTTTTGGGTTATCCTATGATTTTATACATATGCTGCTATGTATAATAATCCATGTAATTGTATTTCTGTACACCTGAATAAACTTACTCAAGCGCATGTGGCATCGTAAGTAAGTTTATTTAGGTATACACAAATAAAGTTACATAGAATATAATACTTAGCAGCATATGTTTGGAGAACCTAGGATAACCCTAAAAAGACAGACTTATTTCCATTAGAGTCCCTGTACCCTGCACTATATGGTACAATGTACCATATGGTATAATGTACCATATGGTGTAATGTACCATATGGTATAATGTACCATATGGTATAATGTACCATATGGTACAATGTACCATATGGCACATCGTACCTTATGATACCACTTTATGACATGGCACCAATGTACCATATGGTACCATTGTACCATATGGTACAATGGTGCCATATGGTTCAAAACCATAGAATTCCTCTTCAGCTCCACTTCCATCAGTCTTAGAACTGCAAGTTGTGAAGAGGAGAGTCAGAATTCACCCGGAGAGTGAGTGGGGAGTGAGAGCTTCCTTGCCGCCAGGCATGATGAACAAAGC
The DNA here is from genome assembly GCF_038502225.1 of Cherax quadricarinatus. NCBI lineage: Eukaryota > Metazoa > Arthropoda > Malacostraca > Decapoda > Parastacidae > Cherax > Cherax quadricarinatus. The sequence continues at coordinate 276,297 of NW_027195176.1, forward strand.
TACTTTGGCAGCATTCCCACAATGCCATGCGGGCATCCAGATTTTTTCTATAGTGTGCACACTGACCACCCAGACCCGTTCTCTCGGATGTAGGCCTACCAGTTTTCTCGCGCTAAATTTGACGCCGCTAGAATTTTGGCATAGATCTATGGTTTGGGCCCTGAAAGGGTTAAAACAAATATCAAGGTAAATGTTTTACAAACTCTTACAAATGTACGTGAATGAACTAAAAGTAGACACATTAATACGCATTTATTTCGCCTGACCAAGTGATCGCCCACTACCTGTTCAGTTTGTGCTCTTACATTGTCTGAACTCTGTATCTCATTCTCTCTCTCGTTTACTCTTTCATTAACTAGTTGGCTCTCATTGACGATGGCGTCTAAGCTTAGCTGTGATAAAAAGAGGAGTCGTAAGCCTCTGGCTTTAAGTGCCAAGTTAGAGGATGATGGTGCGCCATTCTGATTTTATTCAATAAACACCCTGCCACTCACCTCTCACACATTAATATTAATATTTTAAGGTGAGTAATAAGTGTACTCTGTGTGTATCTTACCTTTTATTGTGTTTTTAATGCCTATTTCTATTGCTAACTTAATATAAGTTAGTGTAAACTTGTTGTCTGGCATTTATTGCATATTTTGTATGTGCCCTGATAATAATACTTGTGGACCTGTGTGGCAGCCGGGTGGAGGGACAACATCACGTTTTCTCTGCTCAGCCACCAGAGAAAACATGTATGAATCTGCGTTTGGCCCAGCCACTCCCCCACTCCGCTTTTGTTTACAATTTTCGGCATGAATTATTCATTACTTCTCCCTTCGTTTATGATGGCATCTAAAGGTAGTTGTTAGAAACAATTAAATTCAGTGAACAAGGTATGCCGATGCTAATAACATGACTCTGGGCCAAAGTGTAGGTAGCTGGTAGGTGTAGCCCAGGTGGGCTACACCTACCGGCTACCTACACTGACTTCCTACAAATAAATACTACTCACCTCCCTTCCTATATAAAGACTACACATATTTTAAGGTAAATAGTGAATGTACTGTATGTGTATTTTAACTCTCTGGGATGTTTTAAATATCGTATATTAAGTATGAGACGGGGAGCCAGTGTTACCTACACCTGGGCTACCTACACCTGACTTCCTACAAATAAGTACTACTCACCTCTCTCCCTACATTAAGCTAACAAATACTTTAAGATAAGTAATAAATGTACTGTGAATGCATTTTACTTTGTGTGTTTTTAATGCCTAGTTCGATTACTAACTTAATATAATTTAGTGTAAACTTGCTGTCTGGCATTTATATGCATTTATAAATGGAAAAAAATGGTGTCCTGCCTTCTGGTGATATCTGCCTTCTGGCGACAGCATGGCACATAACCCGCTGTATAAGTGGGGCCCTACTGCATTTTATTTTTTCAAGTAGTTTTTGTTGCCTGTGAGACCATTATACAGGTCTGCCATCACAAATTCAGCAATCAGTTATTTGGTTCCTTCAGTTATTCGGCACTAATTTTGGCTAGCATAATTTCAAATTTCCAGGGTCGCCACACCAACCTGCTGCTACTGTTTGGTGGCGCTACTTGCTGCATAAGTCATTCCAATTTCTTTTTCTCTATATATTGATTTAACCTGCTTACTTTTAGCCCTAGCCATGGTTCCAATGAATAAAAGAAATGCTTCTCATTATGTAAAGCATTGACACAGTACATTATCCATTAAAGATAAGGTGGCTTTGAAGCCACTGTCGGTTGCCATGAGCTAAGTCTCACGAAGCAGGAGAATATGCTTTATCATTACACTAATATCAACACTACAGCTTATTTGCCTATCACAATTGATCTAATATGACATAAGAAACAATATAAATAACATAAAACTTGTTAAATACTCAAGAATGAATAATATTTGGCATAACACCAAGCAGTTCGACAGAGTTATGAAGTGGATATGGTCAACAAATACCATTCTCCTATCCTTGTCTTGGTGGCTTATATTAGAGAAAACGGAGTAGAGCACAGGGCTAACTATGATATACACTCGTACTCCACCATAAACATGAAACAAAAAAGTTATTTTCTCTCTATAGATTATCACACATAGCAGCATATGTTTAGAGAACCTAGGATAACCCCAAAAAAATTAACGTGGCTTATTTTTAGTACCTGGCTTGGGTTAGCCATATATGATTTTTGGTAAATATTCGATTCCCAGCCAGGGTAGAAACATTAGGCGTGTTTCTTTACACCTGTTTTCTATGTATACCCATCAGTAAATGGGTACCTGGGTGTTAGTCGACTAGTGTGGGTGTTATCCTGGGACACTGACCTAATTTTCTTGAAATACTCAGCATAACAAGTGCCTTTCTATACAGTAGTATGTCACTGATGTCAGCTAGGCCTGTATACCTTGTACATGTACGTGTAGTAAATAAAGATATTATTATTATTATTATTATTATTATTATTATTATTATTATTATTATTATTATTATTATATTATTATTTTCTCAGTTGTTTGTTGGGTTATCTTATTCAAACTTGGGCAATGTATGATGGAAAGATACTTCTTCACATACACCAAAAATGAAAGAAATTAGACCATAAATAGCGGAGTTCACTTCTCAGCCATTAGCGGCCGCTTAGCGGTATATTTTTATATGGTTGTTATGGTTATACTATTCTCATTTTTTCGGTCTCATTTGATAGAATGAAAGATATATTACAGAAATAGATATGATTTTGATTGCTTTCATGATGAAAAGTACCTTGAAATTGTGCTCACGGTAGCGAAAATGTTCTATTCTTTAGCGAAGCTCAAAAGTAAACAAATGACGTCACCGTCCAATACCTGTCCGCCTGCCAGTCCAAATTCCAGTACAGAGTCAAGAATGGATTGACATTATTTATACAATTATTAAAATAATGCAGCAGTCTGCATAACAATAAATCTTCTATTTTTTTGTGAATAAAAATTCCAAATGGTAAGCAAGAGTAATATAAGAGGGGCACGTAGCCGTGACTAATGAACAGAGAAAATGTTATTTTAGTGTCAGGAATGTCTGCATTGTTTATTCTGGACCCTATTTTGAAATTGGCATCTGTTGAAATTTGTGTGAAATTGGCCAAATTGCCAATTTCTGACCACTTTATTGTGTAGTTGAAATAAGTGAATGGGCGGTTTCTTGTACTCAGTTGACAGACTAGAAGTAAATAAGTTTATACATGTATACACAAATACATTTACATAGATTATCATACATAGAAGTGTATGTATAGAGAACCTAGGATAACCCAGAAAAGTCAAAGTGACTTATTTCCAGTACCTGGCTTGGGCTTCCCATATATGATTTTTGGTAAATATTTTTTTTTCTCGGTTGTTTGTTGGGCCATCTCATTGAAACTTGGGCAATGTATGATGGAAAGATGCTTCTTAACGTACAACAAAAATAAAAAAGACGGACGATAAATAAGGGAGTTCGCTTCTCAGCCATTAGCCGCCTCTTTGCAGTATATTTTCGTATGGTTTTTATGGTTTCATTCTCATTTTTTTGGACACATTTGATAGAATGGAAGATATACAGTGGACCCCCGCATAACGCTATGAATCCGTTCCTGAGAGCTCATTGTTATGCGAAATTATCGTTATGCGAATTAATTTTCCCCATAAGAAATAATGGAAATCAAATTAATCCATGCAAGACACCCAAAAGTATGAAAAAAAAAAATTTTACCACATGAAATATTAATTTTAATACACACAAACTTAAGAAAACATACACAGTTACATGACACTTACCGTTATTGAAGATATGGTGATGATTGATGGGATGGGAGGAGGGGAGACTGGAGTGCTTTAGTGTTTAGAAGGGGAATCCCCTTCCATTAGGACTTGAGGTGTCAAGTCCTTTTCTGGGGTTGCTTCCCTTCTTCTTTTAATGCCACTATGACCAGCTTCAGAGTCACTGGACTTCTGTCGCACAACATATCTGTCCATAGTGGTCTGTACCTCTCATTCCTTTATGACTTTCCTAAAGACTTCACAACAGTGTCAGTGTAATAGTCACCAACACGGCTTGCAATAGCTGTCTGAGGGTGATTTTCATCCATGAAGGTTTGCACTTCAAGCCACTTTGCACATATTTCCATAATCTTTGAAGTAGGCAACTTCTTCAATTTATCTCTCCCCTCCCCTGAAGCAATTTCCTCAGGTGTGGCCTCTTGCTGTTGAAGTTGATCTAGCAGCTCATCAGTGGTTAGTTCTTCGTTGCCCTCCTCCACCAACTCTTCCACATCCTCCCCACTAACCTCCAACCCCAAGGACTTCCCCAATGCCACAAAGGATTCCTCAACTGGCATACTCCTCTCAGGGTTAGCCTTAAATCCTTCAAAATCCCTTTGGTCTACACATTCTGGCCACAGTTTCTTCCAAGAAGAGTTCAAGGTCCTCTTAGTCACTCCCTCCCAAGCCTTACCTATAAGGTTTACACAATTGAGGATATTAAAGTGATCTCTCCAAAACTCTCTTAGAGTCAACTGAGTTTCTGACGTCACTACAAAGCACCTTTCAAACAGAGCTTTTGTGTACAGTTTTTCGAAGTTTGCAATAACCTGCTGGTCCATGGTCTGCAGGAGAGGAGTGGTATTAGGAGGCAAAAACTTCACCTTAATGAAGCTCAGGTCCCCACAAACTCGCTCTGCCAAGTCTGTAGGATGACCAGGGGCATTGTCTAACACCAGGAGGCACTTAAGGTCTAATTTCTTTTCAGTTAGGTAATTTTTCACAGTGGGGGCAAATGCTTGGTGTAACCAGTCATAGAAAAAGTCCCTAGTGACCCATGCCTTATTGTTTGCCCTCCACAGCACACACAAATTAGCCTTGAGGATATTCTTTTGCCTGAACACTCTGGAAGTTTCAGAGTGATACACTAATAAAGGCTTCACTTTGCAATCACCACTAGCATTGGCACACATGAGAAGAGTAAGCCTGTTTTTCATAGGCTTATGTCCTGGGAGTGCCTTTCCCTCCTCAGTAATGTAGGTCCTGCTTGGCATTTTCTTCCAAAACAGGCCTGTTTCGTCACAATTAAACACTTGTTCAGGTTTCAGTCCTTCACTGTCTATGTACTCCTTGAATTCATGCACATATTTTTCATAAGAACATAAGAACATAAGAACGAAGGAACACTGCAGAAGGCCTACTGGCCCATGCGAGGCAGGTCCAAGTCTCCTACCGGCTTAAGCCAATGCACCCAACCTAGTCAGGTCAGGTCACATTGACTTAAGGGAGGAACACGGCAACCGACCTGGTAGCACAAGCTATCAGGTCTAACTCACACCCACCCACATCCACTCATGTATTTATCCAACCTATTTTTAAAGCTACACAACGTTCTGGCCTCTATAACGGTACTTGGGAGTTTGTTCCACTCATCCACAACTCTATTACCAAACCAGTACTTTCCTATATCCTTCCTGAATCTGAATTTTTCCAACTTAAAACCATTGCTGCGAGTCCTGTATAGGCTAGATATTTTCAGCACACTATTTACATCCCCTTTATTTATTCCTGTCTTCCATTTATACACCTCAATCATATCCCCCCTAATTCTACGTCTTTCTAGAGAGTGCAGATTCAGGGCCCTTAGTCTATCCTCATAGGGAAGGTTTCTGATACATGGGATCAACTTTGTCATCCTCCTTTGTACATTTTCCAGAGAATTTATATCCATTCTGTAATAAGGTGACCAAAACTGTGCAGCATAATCTAAATGAGGCCTAACCAAGGATGTATAGAGTTGAAGAACAACCTGAGGACTCCTATTATTTATGCTTCTTGATATGAAGCCAAGGATTCTATTAGCTTTATTGCGAACACTTATGCACTGTTGTCTTGGTTTCAGATTACTGCTAACCAGAACTCCTAAATCTTTTTCGCAATCCGTAATATTAAGATCTACATTATTTAGTTTATATGTGGCATGGTTATTGTCCTGTCCAACATTTAGAACTTTGCATTTGTCTATATTAAACTGCATCTGCCACTTCTCCGACCACTGCATCAGTCTATTCAAATCTTCCTGGAGTGCTCGAATGTCCTCGTCAGAATGAATTCGACGGCCTATTTTGGTGTCATCGGCAAACTTGCCAATGTCGCTCTTTATGCCCTCATCTATGTCGTTTATGTAGATTGTGAACAGCAGTGGGCCCAACACTGACCCCTGCGGAACACCGCTCGTGACACTCCCCCACTCTGATTTCTCCCCATTTATGCAAACTCTCTGCTGCCTATTTGTCAACCATGCCTCTATCCAGGAAAAAATTTCTCCTCCTATTCCATGTGCTTTAATTTTCCTCAATAGTCTCTGATGTGGGACCCTGTCAAAAGCCTTACTGAAGTCCATATACACAATATCATATTCATTACCATGATCTACCTCCTCAAATACCTTAGTGAAAAAAGTTAATAAATTCGTAAGGCAGGAACGCCCCTTTGTAAAACCATGCTGAGATTCGTTGATTAATTTATGCTTTTCAAGGTGGCTACGAACTGCCTCGGCAATTATTGATTCCATAAATTTTCCCACTATGGAGGTTAGGCTTATTGGTCTATAGTTCGAAGCTAAGGACCTGTCACCTGTTTTGAAAATAGGTATCACATTTGCCATTTTCCACTTATCTGGCACCATGCCAGTTTGTAGTGATATGTTGAAAAGATTAGCCAAAGGTGTGCTAAGCTCCTCTTTACATTCCTTTAGAACCCTTGCATACAGTTCATCAGGGCCTGGGGATTTGTTAGGTTTTAATTTATCTATTTGCCTAAGGACCATGTCACTTGTGACCCTAATAGTGCACAGTTTATTATCGTCCTGTTCTACATAATTTATCATTACTGGAATATCGCTGGTATCCTCCTGTGTAAAAACTGCTTTTTGGTCCAAACTGGCAGCCTCACCATGCCTTATCACACTATGTATGCCACTACGCCTCTTAAATCTCTCAAACCAACCTTTGCTGGCCTTAAATTCACTCGCATCACAACTAGTTGCAGGCATTTTTCTAATTAAATCCTCATGCAACTTCCTAGCCTTTTCACTTATGATCGCTTGAGAGATGCTATCGCCTGCTATCTGTTTTTCGTTTATCCACACCAATAACAGCCTCTCAACATCTTCTACCACTTGCGATCTCTGTTTCGAAAGCACAGTTAAACCTTTGGCAAGAACAGCTTCCTTGATTGCCGTTCTCTTGGACACAATAGTAGCGATGGTTGATTGGGGTTTACTATACAACCTGGCCAGCTCGGAGACACGCACTCCACTTTCATACTTAGCAATGATCTCTTTCTTCATCTCCATAGTAATTCTCACCCTTATTCCTGTAGGGTTGGCACTAGAAGCTTTCTTGGGGCCCATGGTCACTTATTTTTCAGGTGAAATCACTATAAAAAGGCTGTAATAATACGAAATGTTCCAATTGTATGCTTGAATGTTACCGCGGAGGCTGGCTTGTAAACAATGCCACTGGCAGAACAAATGAGGCTGGCTCAGGCCGCATGGACATGTCTCGGACGAATTGCGTTGAACGAATTTTTTAGCGCTATGCGAGGCAAAATTTTAGTGATAAAATGTATCGCTATGCGGATTTAACGTTATGCGATGCCAACGTTATGCGGGGGTCCACTGTATTACAGAAATAGACATGATTTTGATTGCTTTCATAACGAAAAGTACAGTGGACCCTCGACCAACGATGGCATCGATTAATGATAAATCCGACTAGCGATACATTTTAACGCAAAAATTTTGCCTCGACTAGCACTAAAAAACTCGACCAACACTATTCGTTCCATCTGAGACGCGTCCACTTCTGGCCAGTGTTTACAAGCCAGCCAGCCACCGCAGTCGCTTCCAAGCATACAATTGGAACATTTCATATTATCACAGCCTTTTTAGTGATTGCACCTGCAAAATAAGTCACCACGAGCCCCAAGAAAGCTTCTAGTGCCAACCCTAGAGCAAAAAGGGTGAGAATTACTATGGATATGAAGAAAGAGATCATTGCTAAGTATGAAAGTGGAGTGCGTGAGTCGGAGCTGGCCAGGTTGTACACAAAACCCCAATCAACCAGAAAACGGCAATCAAGGCAGCTGTTCTTGCCAAAGGTGCAACTATGTTTTCGAAACTGAGATCGCAAGTACTCAAAGATGTTGAGAGACTGTTATTGGTGTGGATAAACGAAAAACAGATAACAGGAGATAGCATCTCTCAAGCGATCATATGTGAAAAGGCTAGGAAGCTGCATGATGATTTAATTAAACAAATGCCAGCAACTAGTGGTGATGCGAGTGAATTTAAGGCCAGCAAAGGTTGTTTTGAGAGATTTAAAGGGAAGGGAATTAACCCCAGAAAAGGACTTGCCACCTCAAGTCCTAATGGAAGGGGATTCCCCTTCTAAACACTAAGACCATCAACACTCTCCCCTCCTCCCATCCCATCAATCATCACCTGATCTTCAATAAAGGTAAGTGTCATGTAACTGTGCATGTTTTCTTCAGTTTGTGTGTATTAAAATTAATATTTCATGTGGTAAAAACAATTTTTTTTTTCATACTTTGGGGTGTCCTAAACGGATTAATTTGATTTCCATTATTTCTTATGGGGAAAATTAACTTGACTAACGATAATTTTGACTAACGATGAGCTCTCAGCAATGGATTAATAGCATTAGTCGAGGGTCCACTGTACCTTGAAATTGAGCTCAAAGTAGCGGAAATGTTCGATTTTTGCCGATGTTCAATGAACTGTGTAAGTCAAGTTGGTTAGTTTTATTAGTGTATTCTAACCTAACCACTCTGTAATTTGGCAAACTCAGTAATCCGGCACACTACAGGTCCCAATGATGCCGGATTTATGATGGAGGACCTGTAATACATACCCTATATTTATTCACTCAATGTATTCAACACAATAGCTGCACAAATATTATTTTCATTATATTGTTTACAAAACTTGTTTACACAAACCAATAATTAAAAAAGTTGTTTATTACTATTGTTCTATAATACGTATATATACACATATAGTCACTGGACACATTCCTAGAAGTGCTGCGGCTTGTGGAACTCTTTGAAACATGGTGTTATGGGCAGAGCTGTTTTACACTCCTCACACATAAAACAAGTGTCTGCATTTTTGTGGGTGGGTTGTTGTTGTTGTGGTTGGTACAGTACCTGGGGTGCTGCTGGTACTACATGATGCATTGCACCACCACCACCACCACCACCTGCTGCAGTATGTATATTATCCATCCCAATTGTAACGTTACCCATTAACAATATCTTCTTCCCCACCACCCATGCTGTCTTCCCCACCAACCACACTGTCTTCCCCACCACCCACATGGAAATAAGTAACTTTGTCTGGCTTTTTTGTGTTATCCTAGGTTCTCTACACATATGCTGCTACATATGGTAATCTATGTAATTGTGTTTGTGTATACATACCTGAATAAACTTACTTATTCTTTGAGACATGGGAAAATATGAGTTTCGTCTTTTGCTGTGGTACAGCTGAACATGAACGAGATGGCTCAACACCAGAGGTGGAAGGCTGATGGGTTTTCAGCACTACTGCTGGTATCCTGGACATTGCTTTCAGTCACAAACTCCTCAAAACAATGAAATTCATCTTCTCTGACACTTCAATCTGTGTTAAAGCTACCACTTGGGAAGGGAAGAGTCCCAGTTTGCTGGGGAGTGAGGTATTCCTTACCGCTAGGTATGGCAAACAAGTCGTACTGAATTGACACTCCTACAATGCACTGCGGCCACCCCAATTTTTTTTATACTGCACACACTGAGCACACAGAACCATTCTGTCACATGTAGGTCTACCAGCTTTCTCCCACATGATCTGAAGGCGCTAGAATTTTGGCGTAGTATTATGGGACCGACACTGGCTTGCAAGCCGTAATATTATGGGACCAACAGTGTCATTACGATTTTTGTGAGTTAGTAGTGAAAGGGTTAAACTCCAATACCAACCATCCACTCAAACTTCTCCTAGACAGCTTCAACAGAACACACAGCCATAACACAAGGTACAAAACACTTTTTGACATCCCTCGTATCCGTCTCACACTATATAAAAATGCAATGCGCATAAAGGGCCAGAAGATCTGGAACCCTTGGCCCGAAACAGCAAGAGGTCCCTTGCCCAGTAATCAATTTAGGGCTATACTTAAAAATCATCTCATCTCTCAGTAACAACCATACACACACTTTGCTAATCTCTAACAAAATTTAAAGCAACTCTCCCAAATATTTTATTATATTACCTTAACTATTGAGCCATTATTACAAACTTAAAAATGTATGTTTGTATCATAATATGTACTACCTTATATTAATAAGAGAGTAAAATATTGAATATTGTTATTTCTACCACTCTTCACCTGTCTAGACTTACGTAGTCTTTAAGTATTAGGTTAAGTCTGCCCGAAATGACTCTGCATGATATTGGTTTTCTTTGTACAAATCAAATTATGAAATGTAAACACACGTTGCAACCTTTCCAAAGAAATTAAATTTTATTTTTTTTTATTTTTAATGTCAACAATATTGTTTGTTATGTACCAAGCTTAAAACTTACTAACTAAAACCCACTGCTCAGTGAGCACCTAACACCTCTCACACTCAACACCTGCTGCTCCCTGAACACCTAACACCTCACACACTCAACACCTACTGCTCCCTGAACACCTAAAACCTCACACACTCAACACCTGCTGCTGCCTGAGCACCTCACACATTCAACACCTGCTGCTCCCTGAGCACCTAACACCTCACACATTCAACAACTGCTGCTCCCTGAGCGCCTAAAACCTCACACTCAACACCAGCTGCTGCCTGAGCACCTAACACCTCACACACTCAACACCTGCTGCTGCCTGAGCACCTAAAGCCTCACACACTCAACACCTGCTGCTCCCTGAGCACCTAACACCTCACACACTCAACACCTGCTGCTGCCTGAGCACCTAACACCTCACACTCAACACCTGCTGCTGCCTGAGTGCCTAACACCTCACACACTCAATACCTGCTGCTGCCTGAGCACCTACCACCTCACACACTCAACACCTGCTGCACCCTGAGTACCTAATACCTCACATACTCAACACCTGCTGCTTCCTGAGCAACTAACACCTCACACAACACCTGCTGCTGCATGAGCACCTAACACCTCACACACTCAACACCTGCTGCTCCCTGAGTACCTAACACCTCATACACTCAACACCTGCTGTTCCCTGAGCACCTAACAACTCACACACTCAACAAATGCTGCTTCCTGAGCACATAACACCTCACACTCAACACCTGCTGCTGCCTGAGCATCTAATACCTCACTCATCAACACCTGCTTCTCCCTGAGTGCCTAACACCTCACACACTCAACACCTGCTGCTGCCTGAGCATCTAACACCTGACACAGTCAACACCTGACACAGTCAACAAGACACAGATGGACATATGATCATGTCAGGTGCCTCACCACATTAATTCTAAGGAAGATAGCCCTGCTAACCCAAACACCACCTCCGCTGCCAAACAATCACTTAACCCAAGCTCAGGGAAATCAAGCCTTCTCCTCCATAACTTCACTGTATCTTCTTTAGTGATACTATGAAAGGAAATCGCAGAAGAATCAACAGCAGTAAGAAAAGAATAACACCAAGGACCCTACAACTCAACTTGTCTACCCAGCAGGACGCCGGTGTATCATCAACTCCCCTCACCACCGCTCCGGGAACAACAACAAACATGGCTGACTCCCCCTCCAACTCCACTCCCTTCAAAGGATTTACTAACGATCACTCAGGTATGATTATTCCTGACAATATTAGGGACCACATCATCACTCTAGAAAACGAAAATGAAAATATTAAAGCAACACTTACGCGACGAGAATCCAAGATAACCAACCTCGAGAACAAGATCCAAAACCTTGAAGAGAAGATTACATTGGGAAGTATTGTCACAGAAAATACTCTGAAAACATCTATAGCCAGTCACACTAAGCAAATAACAACCCTAAATATGAAGGTTGAAGAAGTAATGAAGGACTGGAATCAGAACATGCACACTCGACTGAATGAATACCTTGATTTCCAAGACAACAAAACTGAACAAGATAAGTTGTCTGATGCAGTTATAATAAACAGTCCTCACATTCCTAGTGACATAACCCAACCCCAGTGCAAGGAAACTGCTATTGGGATAATACATGACCACGTAAAAGTTATCCTGCAAAACAATGAAATCAAAGAAACACGTCTGCTAGGAAAACAAGGTAGCATACACAGTATTATGATCAGACTTCATTCATATGATAAAAGAAAGGATTTAATTAAATCAGCAATTACAATGAAAAATGAAGTGTACATCAACGAGTGTCTAACTAGAAAACATCAAAACCTTCTGTTCAGGTTGAGAAAACTTAAACAGGAAAACAAAATACATCAGTGTTTCATTCGAGATGGGAAAATACTAGTTAGGAAAACATCAACAGGACAACAATATACCATCTCAAACGAACATGATTTCTCTACCTTCCTTGCAAAAGCTGACATTTCTGTAACAGATTAGATAAGTGTCCTTAACACATATATACGTGTGGTGCATATAGTGTACGTTCCTATTACATTATTGTGCATTTTTTATTTTTTTTTTACTAGCTAATACCAGCTACCTAAAATACTTTTTACTTCTTTTAATTACTATTAATTCCTCAAATTTTGTGTTGCAAGTCAAATCTTACCCCTAAATTAATGTTATTCATGGTTGCTACCTGTCCATTTAATTTTGTTTACCACTACTTATTTTAATCCCTTTTATATTGTGTGGTGCAATTAGTGTTTATTCAAATTACATTATTGTGCAATTCCCAGAACTATCATTTACTAGCTAGTACCAACTACCTCATACTTTTTTACATTTTATAGTGCAATTAATTGCTCAAACTTATTACATATTACAAGTCAGATCTTACTCCTAAATCAATATTATATCATAGTGACTATCTGTCCATTTAGCCTTGTTTACCATTAAGTACTTAGTTTAGTCCCTTATGTATTTTCTCCTTTATTTTAGCTTTAAATAACTACACCTTAGTTCATATATTCACCATTGTTAAAATAATCAAGGTGCTATTTTCAGGTGCTAAAGTGTAATACATTAATTATTTTATTATTATATTCCTTAGCTCCTTTATCTGATGACCATTTTATTTGTTCCCCACAACTTATCTTTGTCCCTTTTACATTGTCTCCTAAATTTTAGCTTTAAAGAACTACCTTAGCTCATATATTTACACTTGTTAAAATAATTCAGGTGCTATTTTTTAGCTTTAGAATACTGCTTTGTCTTATACTTAAGTCTAATTATAGATTCACTATAAAACTTATGATTACAAGCACTGATCCTGAGACCAACCTCTTATTGAATGACTTAAATGAATCAAACAGCAACTATAATTACTACACAGCAGAACAAACAAAGGTACTTCTCAGAGCAAACAACAACATAACTGTCTTTAACTACAATATCACATCCTTAAGCAAACATTACAATGACCTCATAGCATTACTAAATTCCCTGCATTCCACTATATCCATCATTACTTTCACAGAAGCCTGACTAAAGTTTGATACTAGAGATGTCTATGCCATTCCTGGTTACACAGCCATACACAACTGTAGGCCAGATCAACAAGGGGGTGGCACAGCTATGTACTACTCAGACCAACTAGAATGTGTCAATAATACATACACAAGGAATGAACACTGAGAATACAAAATAGCAAAATTCAAATCTAAATACCTACAAAAACCTCTCACAGTGATAAACATCTACAGAGTACCACAGTCAAACATTAGCCAATTTAGTGACAACCTAGGAAGTATGATAACTGATGCACACATGCATAAAGATCACTTACTACTCTCAGGTGACTTCAATATAACTCTCCTGCAAGACCAGGACCCACATGTTACTGAATTCACAAACACTATGAGTAACTGCATGTTGCTAACAACAGTAACAAAACCTACGAGAATTACAGAGACTAGTGTTTCCCTACTAGACCACATCTGGACCAACACCATATCCCCTTTAAAAACAGGCATAATCATAGATAATACCACAAACCACTACCCTACCTTTCTCATAACCAATCTAGGTAAATTACCCCAAGACACTACTAAAGTCACATTCAGACTTCATCACAAGACAGCCATTAACCCTTTGAGGGTCGACAGGCCCTCTCTGAAACTCGTTCTCAGGGTCGGCCAAATTTAAAAAAAAAAAAAATTATTTTCTCTTATGAAAAGATAGAGAATCTTTTCCCGATCATAACGACACCAAAAGTTTGAAATTTGATAGAAAACTTACGGAATTATGCTCTCGCAAAGTTAGCGGTCTCGGCGATGTTTACGGATCGGCGATTTTGCCCACTTTGAGCCCCATTTTCGGCCAATTTCACTGTACTAGTCGACAAAAAACATGAATATTTCGCTAGAACTCCATTTTTTCTATCGAATGGGTGCAAGAAACCACCCATTTATAAATTCAACTATCCAGTACAGTGGTCAGAATTTAGCAATTTTGCCAATTTCACACAAATTTCAAAAGATGCCAATTTCGGAATAGGGTCCAGAATAAACAAGAAAGACATTCCTGGCACTAAAATGACATTTCCTCTAGTCATTAGTCACGTCTCAAGGCCCCTCTTATATTCTTTTGCTTTCCACTTTGAATTTTTATTCTCACAAAAAATATAAGATTTACTGTTATGCAGACTACTGCATTAGTGTAAAAAATGGTATAAATATTATTGGTGCACTTGTGAAAGAATATTAGACTCACCAGTTGACGTGTATTGCACGCTTGGCACGATTTGTTTACTTTTGAAGTTTGGTAAAAATCGAACATTTCTGCTACTTTGAGCTCAATTTCAAGGCACCTTTCATTGTAAAACCAGTCAAAATCATCTCAATTTCAGTAATATGTCTTCCATTCTATAAAATGAGACCAAGAAAACTAGAATACAACAATAAATACTATACGAAAATACACTACAAAGTCGCTGATTTATTAAAAAAAAATGGAAAAAGTTTTTTTTTTCTCATTATGCACCGTGTGCTGCAGGATTTTTTTTAGACTGTGCACACTGACCACATAGACCCATTCTTTCATATGAAGGCCTACCAGCTTTCTCCCACTAGATTTGAGGTCGCTAGAATTTATGAGTACTAGTACGTCAAAAACCCCTACGCGTAAGACATACTAGTACGACGAAAACCCTCAAAGGGTTAATAACTTCCCAACAGCAATGACAAACATCGACTGGCATACTGAGCTAGAAATCTATACAGATATTGACAAATGTATTAATAATTTTCTAAAAAAGACCCAATACCTCTATAACAAGCACTGCCCTAAAAAACTAAACAGATCACAGCTGAGAGACTAACAGTCCATGGCTAACACCCAGCACCCTCAAGTCCATAAATACAAAGCACCTATACAAAAAACAATAGAGAATGGGTCACATAACTCTTCCACACAGTCAATTACAGTTGGTGTCCCACAGGGAAGTGTCCTAGGCCCTCTTCTCTTTCTCATATACATAAATGACCTACCAAATGCATCGCAACTACTCAAACTATTTGCAGATGACGCTACATACGTCTACTCTCACCCGAGCCCAGTCATGCTAGCCAATACTGTAAATGCCGAATTACAGAAAATATCAACCTCGATGATTACCAACAAACTTACTCTAAACATTGACAAAACCTACTACATTCAGTTTGGTAACAGAGCTGCAGATGTGTCTCTTAACATAATGATAAAGGGATCACCTATCACAAAGCTCACAGAGGGAAAATTCCTAGGAACCCACCTTGATAATAGACTCAAATTTCAAACACATACACAACAAATTTCCCCCAAAATTTCCAAGACTGTAGGCATACTATCGAAGATACGGTACTATGTTCCACAGTCAGCCCTCCTAGCCCTATATCACTCACTAATTTACCCCTATTTCACCTATGGAATTTGTGCATGGGGCTCAACAACAATAAACCATCTCAGACCACTAATCACCCAACAAAAGGCTGCAGTCAGAATGATAACAAATTCCCACTACAGACAGCACACTCCACCAATATTCAAAACTCTAAACCTACTCACAATACAAAACATCCATACTTATTACTGCACTGACTACATACATAAAACACTTAACTCTGACATAAACCCTCCCCTCAAACATCTCCTTACCAACTTTAACAGAACATATGACCATAACACAAGGCACAGATCACTCTTTGATGTTCCTCGTGTCCATCTCACTGTTGTGATAGAAACACAGGCCTTATCTCTAGGCTTTATTGAACATAGAATCTTCATAGTACTTCTGCAACAACAAAATATAATGACTAGTACATCTAATAACGGCTTCTACAGGGATGGTGATGTCTTGCATATGTCAAGAGAAAAGTTATAACTACAGGCCGCATATTTAAACTCACCATGTAATCTGCATCACTGATAAATGGATATAGTAGGAGAGAATCACACACCATGTGTTGGGGCCCATGACACACACCAAACTGTTGTTGTTGTTAAGGGCCCCTAGAGGTGGTGCAGTATTATCCTGCTGCTGCTCCCCACAGGACCAGTATCACTACAATCTCCCCCTTCTAAAATATCAGAGACAGTAATCTCCCAAACTGTTAGGTGGGCGACGTACACGTCCCGACCTTCGTAGCCCTTGAGCCTCTTCACCAGGTTCGATATTTTCCAGCGGGGTTTGATTAACTGCTGGAGCAGAATCCTCTATTTCCATAGGGGTAGTCTCAAGGGGCTTTCCAGGAGAAAACGAAGCATCTTTCACATCTATTGGTGTATCTTGAGATTCCACACTAATAGGGATTTCAACTGGGGCTAAATGTCTTGTAGATACTGTAGTCTCTTCACCATTTTGGTAGCGAATGTGGGCGTAATGTGGATTAGCTTGCAGGAGCTCTACCTCTTCCACTAAAGGATCCGTTTTGTTCATCCTACGGTGACTCTTCAGGAGAACGGGTCCAGGATGACATAACCAAGTGGGCACGG
The DNA here is from genome assembly GCF_038502225.1 of Cherax quadricarinatus. Classification (NCBI taxonomy): domain Eukaryota; kingdom Metazoa; phylum Arthropoda; class Malacostraca; order Decapoda; family Parastacidae; genus Cherax; species Cherax quadricarinatus. The sequence goes on from NW_027195176.1 coordinate 293,494, forward strand.
AGGCTCCCGTAGAGGAACGACGTGAATAGTTGAGGAGTCTTTCATGAGGGGTTGCATTAGTAGCTGTGCACAGCAGTGATCTAATAGAGTGAAGAGCATCAGGTAGGACAGTTTGCCAGTGTTGAACAGGTAGATTGCGCGACTTTAATGTCATTGTAACTGCCTTCCATATAGTACCATTGAACTGCTCCACTTGACCATTGCCTTGAGGGTTGTAGCTTGTTGTTCTGCTGCAGGCAATACCTTTGCTAGCCAAAAACTCCTGAAGTTCGTTACTCATGAACGAGGATCCCCTGTCTGAATGGATATAAGCTGGCATACCAAAAATAGAGAACAACTGTGAAAGACAACTAATAACAGTTGAAGCAGCCATATTTGCACAGGGGAATACAAAGGGAAACCTTGAATATTCATCTACTATGTTAAGGAAATACCTATTTTGATTTGTGCTTGGTAGGGGTCCTTTGAAATCTATATTCAGTCTTTCGAAAGGCTGGGTGGATTTTATGAGATGAGTCTTCTCTGGCTGATGAAAGTTTGGCTTGCACTCTGCACATACTCTGCATGCTCTGATCACTTGTCGCACATCTTCCACTGAGTAGGGCATGTTCTTTGATTTGACAAAATGGTACAGGCGTGTAACTCCTGGGTGACACAAAGCCTTGTGGAGAGCTGAGAGTGATTGCAAATCATGACATGCTGCTCCACAGTGGGACCTAGAGAATGCATCAGGTGAGATGTTCTCTTGACCCGGTCGGTACAGAATATCAAAGTCATAACACGATAGTTCCATCCTCCAGCGTAATATCTTGTCATTCTTTATCCTACTTTTGTGCTTCTTGTCGAACATATACATCACGGACCGTTGGTCAGTCCTTATGGTGAAATGTCTACCAGTTAAATAATGCCTCCAGTGACGAACTGCTTCTATGATGGCCTGGGCTTCCTTTTCTACAGCAGCATAACATTTCTCTGATCCTTGAAAAGTTCTCGAAAAGAAGGCTACTGGTCGTCCTGCCTGAGATAAGACTGCAGCAATGGCAATGTCAGATGCATCCGTTTCCACTTCGAATGGTAGGGACTCATCAATGGCTTGAACTACTGAGTTTTCAATGTCCTGTTTGAGAGTATGGAAAGCGGCTTCTGCTTCCTTTGTCACAGGAAATGTGGTAGCACTCAATGGGCGGACTTTACTTGAATAGTTGTAGATCCATTGTGAGTAATAAGCAAAGAGACCAAGAGTTCTTCGGAGTGACTTTTTGTCTTGAGGCATTGGAAGTTCCCGTAGAGGTCGTAGTCGTTCAGGGTCTGGGAATATTGAACCTCCTTCCACTACATAACCAAGGATGCTAAGCCTTTTAGTTGAAAAAGTGCACTTTTCCTCATTGTAACTGATATTTTTCTTCTTGGCGGCTTCCAAAAACTTATCAAGGTTTGCATCATGTTCCTCCTGGGTCTTGCCACAAATGGTAACATTATCTAAATACGCGTAAGTTCCCATGAGTTGCTCTTCCTGAATGAGTGAATCCATAATTCGTTGGAAGCAGGCTACCCCATTGGTGACTCCAAAAGGGACTCTGGTAAACTGATACAGGCCATCACTAGCCTGAAACGCTGTGTATGGTTTATCTTCATTCCTTATAGGGACTTGATGATAGGCACTCTGTAGATCAATTGTGCTAAACACATAGTACCGAGCAATTTTGTTCACTGTATCGTCAATTCGAGGTAGAGGGTACCCATCAAGAAGTGTAAATTTGTTGATTGTCTCAGAGTAATCGATAGCCAGTCTCCGTTTCCTATAACCATCTTTAACAACAACAACCTGTGCACGCCAAGGGGAATCACTCGGTTCTATAATACCCTCCTTCAGCAGCCTCTGAGTTTCTTTCTCAATGAACATCCGATCCTCATAAGAATAGCGGCGTGACTTAGCTGATATAGGATGGCAATCCGCGGTAAGATTTGCAAACAGCTTTGGTGGGTCTACCCTTAAAGTGCTAAGTCCACAGACAACAAGAGGAGGCAGTTCACCTCCATATGTTAAGGTGACACTACCATGCAGCTTCTGAAAGTCCTGACCAAGGATAACATCAGAGCACAGTTGTGGCAGAATAGCTAAATGTACATCTTGATAATCCTTTCCATTAACTCTGAGATTTACCTTACAAAACCCTAAGGTCTGAATAGAGAGAGATGTTGATGCCATGGAAACGGTACCTGATGAGTGATGTAGAGTCAAGGAGAGCCGTTTAACTAAGTCAAGGTTGATGAAACTCTCTGAGCTGCCACTATCAATAAGACCATCTACTTCTGTTCCTTTGATGAATACTTTCACAACTGCCTTTGACAGTGAATTTGGAGTAGCCGCAGAAGTCACTGTTGCTAGAGTCGCATGATCACTGGAATGTGTGGAGGCACTAGCTCTTGTTGATGCCTTAGCACGACATACTTTAGCAAAGTGACCTTTCTTGTGGCATTTATGGCACATTGCTTCACGAGCAGGACACTTTGGACGTGGATGTCTTGAAAAACCACAAAAGAAACACACCGTACCTGCTGCTGCTGTCACTGAGGCAGGTTCCACAGTAACTTCATTGCAAGAGTCTTGGTCAGGAATTGCAGCACTTACCACTCGAGAAGGCTGAGTGGTACTGTATACTTCAGAATTCTTCTGGGCTGAATCTAGAGCTCTTGCCTGGTCAAAGGCAGCGGCTAAGTCGAGAGTTTTATTCTCCAATAAACGCTGCCTTATTATTGGTGATTGCAGGCCACTGATAAAAGCATCCCTGATGGACTCTTCACAATACTGAGCAGCTGTCACTGCTTGGAAGTGACAGTCCTTACCTAAAATTTTCAGTGCTTGAAAGTATTCCTCTAAGGATTCATCAATCTGCTGGCGGCGAGTTGCAAGGCGATAGCGTGCAAAGATTTCATTTGTAGGTTTAATATACTGAGACTTGAGGGTTTTGATAGCATCTTCGTAGGTATTACACTCAGAAATAGCCTCGTATATCTTAGGTGACACAAAATTGATGAGCAGACTTAGTTTATCTAGATCTTCTTTAGGAAGGGCTCCCAAGAAGTTTTCGAAGGTCTTAAACCAGTGCTTCCATTCCTGAGCAGCCGTTGATAAGCTGGGGTCACAGTCTAGCCTCTCAGGTTTCAGTAAACGCTCCATGTTGTCATGTAGTCTAGCGCAGGATCACCACCAGGTAGCCCAGGATTCTATGTTCAATAAATTGTTGTGATAGAAACACAGGCCTTATCTCTAGGCTTTATTGAACATAGAATCTTCATAGTACTTCTGCAACAACAAAATATAATGACTAGTACATCTAATAACGGCTTCTACAGGGATGGTGATGTCTTGCATATGTCAAGAGAAAAGTTATAACTACAGGCCGCATATTTAAACTCACCATGTAATCTGCATCACTGATAAATGGATATAGTAGGAGAGAATCACACACCATGTGTTGGGGCCCATGACACACACCAAACTGTTGTTGTTGTTAAGGGCCCCTAGAGGTGGTGCAGTATTATCCTGCTGCTGCTCCCCACAGGACCAGTATCACTACACTCACACTATGCAAAAACTCAATGCACATAAAGGCCATAAAATCTGGAATTCATTACCTGTTAATATAAAAGAAACACTACCTGTTTATAAATTCAAGTCTCTTCTCAAAAATCACTTACTCACAACTAAATAAATACTGAATAATTGTATCTCATAAATTGTATCTCATATATGTATCTCATTATTGTATCTCATAAATGTCAACCTGTGGCCCAATCAAACTTTGTTACTATTTAACTTCATTACCTAACAAAATACTCCATTGTACTGATTACACAGCAACACAGTAAATGACCATATGACCTGTCTTTGTAATACTCATTTGTACTAAATTGTTATCTGTTTTACAATAATTTTTGTACCACTGAATATATCATTGCTTAGTTAATCTTAAGTTAATTTTAAGCTGCCCATAATGTTCTGCATACAAGGGGCTTTGGCATGCTGCACTTTAAAAATTGTATTCCTTGTACTTCTCATGGAGTTTACCTGGGGAGAGTTCCGGGGGTCAACGCCCCCGCTTCTCTGTATCATGTTCAAATTAAATAAATAAATAAATAAATGAATAAATAAATAATGTTTGTACAGCAATGCATCCAACCATACGACCTGTTTTTGTAATACTCATTTGTGCTTGTTATCTGTTTACAAAAATATTTTACCACTGAATACTTCATTGCTTAGTTAATCTTAAGTTAATTTTAAGCCTGCCCGTAATACTATGCATTCAAGTGGCTTTGGCATGCTGCATTTAACTGTATTCTTTTGTACTTCACTGTATCATGTTCAAATTAATAAATAAAAACAATAAATAAATAACCAGAGACCAAACAAAAGTTACTCGTCAATCCTAACCAGCCTGATAAGAAATGCAAAAAATTTGTATTATGAGAATAGATTATCCAACTTAAAAGGTGATATAAAAAATAGCTGGAAAACTCTATCTGAAATTCTAGGAACAAAAAAGATATCAGGAAATAGTACAATTGAACTAACAAAACAAGATGAACCCCCAACTCCCACCAACTGAAACAGCAAACAGACTCAATGATTTCTTCTCCACCATAGGAAAAAACCTTGCGGATAAAATCCCAAGCTCAAATACCCCACCCAATGACTACTTCACTGGCAACTACCCGAACACACTGTTCCTAGCTCCGACTAACTCAACAGAAGTCTCCCTTATTATCAACACACTAAAAAACAAGACAGGAGATTTAAATACCTCCTTTATGTACAAAAAAGCTTCGCAAGTGCTGTCACCAATCATTGCAACACTATTTAACAAATCCATAGAATCCTCTACTTTCCCTACAGTTCTCAAAATAGCGAGGGTCACCCCGATCCATAAAGGAAGAGACCAAACAGACTTGAATCACTATAGGCCAATATCCAACTTACACCCTCTCGCTAAAATCTTTGAAAAATTAATTCATAAGAGATTCTATTCCTACCTCATCTCCCACAACATACTCAACCCCTGTCAGTTTGGATTCAGGCCTAATAAAATACAAATGATGCTATTATACACATGCTAGAACAAATATACACTGAACTGGAGAAAGAAGAAGTCCCACTGTTGATCTTCATTGATTTACGTAAAGCTTTTGATACAGTTG